>NC_021166.2:24994606-24998489 GCF_000331145.2 Cicer arietinum
CAGGAATTTCAGATATACCAGCCTGGTCTTTTATCTCAGAGTGTGCAATGCTACTGGAAGGATTTTGTGAAATGGCTGAACTCGTAAAATCATTCCATGCATCAAATGAATTAGTAACTTCATTAGTAGTCATAATACCAGCTGCCTTGTTGTTGCTCCCCTGCCATGGGTCATTTTGCATCCAGTCAAAATTACTAGATGAACCAACAGCACTTTCTGCAATATTTGTATTATTAGGATCTTCATTCTTTTCAAATTTCCCAGTCTGGTCAGTTATCTCGGAATTGGAAACACTGTGGGAAGAATATTGTGTAGTGGCTGAGCCAGTGAAATCATTCCATGCATCAAATGAATCAGCAGCTTCATCAGTACTGACATTATCGGTTGTCTTGTTATTATTATCTTGTTGTTGGTCATCTTCCATCCAGTCAAAGTCCCTGTTAGAAGAACTATTAGCACCCTCTGCTGTTTTCATATCAGACAGATCTGCAGAAAATTCCAAATTTCCAGTCTGGGCAGTTATCTTTGAGCTGGAAATAATACCAGAAGGATCTTGTGTTCTAACTGAGCCAGTAAAATCATTCCATGAATCATCTTCTTCATCGGCAGCCACAATATCAGGTATCTTGGTGTCACTCATTTGCCATTGATCATCTTGCATCCAGTCCAAATTTCTATTTGAAGAACCATTGTCAATTTCTGCTGTTTTTGTATTATGAAAATCCATGGTCGTTTCCGACTTCCCAGAATGGCCATCTATCTTTGAGTCAGAAGTTCTGAATCTATCACCCTGAAACCAATCATCTTCACTGGATGCTGAAGGATTGAAATCATCATTCTTCTTTACACCAACAGAATCTTTACCATATATAGATACTGTATCCAATTCAACTTTAGAATGATCGACCGACTTCGACTCAACGTGAACAGGACCAGAACTAGCAGACTTGAAGTTGGCCTCCCAACCCGAAAAGGAATCACCACTCTGATCTTCTACAGACCATCCTGATGCCTCCGAAGCTTGGACATTCTGAAACAAACTAAGATTCTCATTAGCTTGGAAATTGTTTTCTGAAGCAGCACCTACGTGTTTTTCAGCGGTCGAATTCTCCTCAGACACATTGGAATCAGATTCCCTCCGATCGAAAAAACAATCAAGATCAACACCAGCCAAATCCAATGAACTTTCCCCCAGAAGTGCTGCCGAATCTGAGTTACTCGACAGAATTCTCTCAGCCTCAGAAGGCCATCGAATTTCCAAATCTAGTAGTTCAGATAACGGAATCTCATCTTTTAACTCACTCCTTGCTCTATTTGATGCATGTTCTTCCACCACTGGTACCACCATCTCCTGCAAAGAAATTCGTTCAGTGTTAACATAACGAAAGTCGAACAAAAAATCATTGTGTTCAGTGTTTCTGGAAATGCATTCTCGATAGTTAGCTTCCATCTTCTCACTATTACAATTAAAAAGGAAAATTCACAATCAAATTTCATCCCAGTCACTCACATACAAAGTAAATAAAATCTGAAAATGTTGTTAGAAAGTAAGTGGATTCTTAGCATAACCACATATTTTTTTGCATCACAAAGAAAATGAAAAATAGCGAAAAGTAAATTAAAATAACACATCACATTCCAAATTTCCAACATTAAGGGAATCAATTTCAATTTGAAATGATCGAATCAAAACAAAAAAATATAAGAAGGTAATGTAACGGTGATATTAATAATACCGATCCATCAAGTTGAAGGGATTCGAGCAACCAATGATACCCGAGAGAGTTCTTAAATTTGATAGGTTCGGGAGGAAGGTCTTTGTGAGGATTTGTGCCGCAAAAGACGCAGATGAAGGACTGGACGCCACGGAGGAGTCTGCCATTGCAATTCTTACAGCGGAGGTAAGGTGCTGAGGGATCGAGTTTGGAGACAGTTTCTGCGACGGAAGTTAGCTTCGGGAGGGGGAGATTTTCGTCTTTCTCCGGTTGGTACCAGGAGAGGTTGGCCTCTTTGCGTAGCAGGATCTGTAACTGCTTTATCTGATCCAGTGGTATCTCGAACGCCATTGTTAGGGTTTCGCGTATCGAATTTGGTTCAGTGTTACGATTCTCTCCTTCCGTCGTCGATAAAGAAGTTCAGTCACCGGTGACACTACTATTGGATTAGATCAGAAATGATAAATGAGTTTTTCTCGTTTTTTATTTTTTTTATTTTTATTTTTTTATATATATATACACTCTAGTTTTCTCTTCATACAAAAACAAAAACAAAAAAAGAAAACTACTTTTCTAAACCATTTATAGCAATAAAATAATTATTTTGGTAGTTGGAAGTAAAGAGGTTCACACTATTTAATGTTTGTTCTAAATTATAATAAGATAAAATCAAGTTGGAAATTAAAATTATTATCGCTTTCAAGTATTAATTCAATTACGGTACATATCATTTTAATAATTATTATAGTTTTTTTTATCAATTTATAATATTAATTTTTTTATTTTAAAAATTCATATAATTTTAAATAATTTAATATATTTTAAATAATTTTATTAAATAAAATTATTGATTAATTTTATTTTCAAGAATTTAAAAAGGATAAAAAATTTATCTTACTCTTTTGTAAATTATTATTTTAAAAACTGTTTTGATTTTTTCTTTTAAAACATGAAAATAAAATGGAGAAAAAATCACGGAAATTCACTATTTTCGCAGTTTCATAAATAAATAAATAGATTATATTAAATCTTTAAACGGGAGGCTCATGCAGTGACGCGGACAAATGGAGTTGCTTTACCGTTATCTCCTATTTTTACCGCACACTCAGTTTTAGCCATAACATATATTTTAATGTTTTTATTCTTATATACGTATTGATTATTAATTAATTAATTGCAAGTGTTGATTGGAAAAATAATTTCATTTGTTAAATTTAAAAAGTAATTTTATATCGGCATCTAATATGAATTTAATATTTATATATTACCGATATATAATTGTTTTATACTCTCATCGAATGAAAAAACATTATTTTATATTTCTTTCAAAAATAACTAAAATATATATTATTGAACTTTAGTGTAAAATTAATTTAAACGAACAATATATATTCTTTTTTTCTATTTATTTTCCTTTGAAGATAAGATATTAAAAGAGAATAATTAAAGAAAATTAAGTACATGTTAAACAAGTTTCATGTCTTTTACTTTTTAAAATATATATTCAAAATAAATTTAAGAAACAAAAATAAAATAATATCAAACAAAATTTTAAGTTTCTAATCTCTAAAACAATTTTAAAAATTAGGATTACCATACAGATTTGTTTTAAAAAATAATTCTTAAAAATAATTTTGATTCTTATTTTATTCAGATTGATTTTGTAAATTTTTCAATTTGATATTGCTCATATTTTTGTTCAGGTTCAGTTTGAAAACACTACGCAAAAAATGACATTTTATAGCGCGTCTGTTATAGCGCTTATTAAATACAAGCGCTGTTGTATGATATTTTAAAAATAACGGAGGATACAACAGCGCTTTTTTGACAAGCACTGTAAAAAACTTTGATTTCACATAATTAAAGGACCTATTAGAACGCTTTTTGAAAAAGCGCTGTAAAAAGGTTTTTAAAAAAAAATAAGGAGGTCTTTTACAGCGCTTTTGGACAAGCGCTTTAAAAAGTCTGTAAAAAAGCATTGTAATATACTTTCAAAAAATAAAATAAGGAGGTCTTTTACAGCGCTCTTTAAAAAAGCGCTGTAATAGGCTTTTAAAAGTAAAATAAGGAGGTCTTTTACAGCGCTCTTTAAAAAAAGCGCTGTAATAGGCTTTTAAAAAAAAAATAAGAAGGTATTTTACAGCGCTTTTTAAAAAAAGCGCTGTAAT
>NC_021166.2:24998943-25036943 GCF_000331145.2 Cicer arietinum
AATAAAGGTTTGAAATGTATGGCTTTAAAATTTCATTAACAATCAATCCACAAATATTTATTGACTTATATGTTTTATTTTATAGTGCTCTCGTCAAACTAACAACATAGACTGTGGATACTGTATATTACGATTTATGAAGGAGATTGTTGTTATAATCCCAGAAAGAGATCTAATTGAAATAAAGAAATGCATATTACAGCGTTTTTTTTTAAAAAGCGTCGTAAAACTAATACAACAAGCAGCGCGTTTTTAGAAGAGATTTACAGCGCTTTTTTTTTTTATTTTAAAGAGCGTTGTTGTATCTTTTTACAGCGCTGGATACTACATCGCTTAATTTTTTGAAAAAGCGCTGTAAATTGCTTAAAAAAAACGCTGTAAAATACCATTTTTTGCATAGTGAAAATTCTTCAGATTGATAAATCTTGATCAAATTAAATATTCTTATAAATAATTAATATCTTATTGATGATATAATATTGATCATATCTTCTTCAAATCTTGACTATATCTTATTTTCAACTTGGTCAAAGATTTTCTTCAATTATAAATCTTATTCAGATCTTATTTTAGATTGTCTGTAAAAACATCAATCTTCTTTTTTACTTTGTGAAATCAAATATATTATTCTAATGAAATATTTTTATTGACATAAAAACTCTAAGATAAAACCAATTTGGTTCTAACAAACTAGATTATTTCCATATGCCCAGTACGCCCTCAATGAGGATTGGAAAATTAATCAATTTGAATGGGGTTTTAAGGTCTGATAATAGAAGAAGTATTGGTCATCTAGAAATCACTAGTTACTCCACCCTATTGCACAAGAGTTATATCATTGAAGAGAATATGAAGAAAGTGCATGAGGTAAAAGAGACTAAGGCAACAACAGAAGGATGCTAACAAATTTAATCAGTAGTTAAGGCTGAAGACTTCCTATGGGAAATAGAAGCAAGTGCAGACTTCAAGTTCTCCAACTACCAATACAGTGATATGACTACAAATTTGTTCACAAGAGTAAACCAATATACTATTTGAATTGGACTGAGTTAGATGGTTAGCTTAATACTTATATGTGCGGTGATACCTACAAATAATTTGCTAAGTAAGTGGTTGTTTGAGGAGAGTGATAGATAAGATATGATAAAAAAAAGTGCACCTTACTCAAATCAAGTAAGTGGCTAGGAGAGTGAGAGATAAAATAGGATGAGAAAAATGTGGCCTCTATGAGACTTTTAGGTAATTAGGTCTAGCTGTAGAGGGTAAATCCACAATGTGTTGTCCAGCAGAGTTGGGGCAAGCAGGTAAATCTGGATTGAGCCTTGAGCTAGTCTGTAACACAACCATAATAAATAATATATAGATAAACTCTTTCATAAAAGATAAAAATAAACATAAAGATCCACAACCAAGGTAATTTAAACCCATTCGGATTATCAATAAAACTTATAATTTTAGGAACAACATTTAAAACTGATAGCCATGAAATTGAGAAAGAAAAAAAAATCAAAATTGATAGCCGTAAATTGACATCTAGACCCTACAAAATCTAGGGACGAAATCAAGCTTGATAAAACTTGTCTTATCGATTGGTTCATCCTCACAACTTTGGAGTGTGTGAGCCTTCATGCCAAGATGAGTTAGGAGAGCACTATTTGTACTAGACGTTGTTATTTGACCTTGGAACCTTTTAGTGCCTTATTGAGAAAATGTAAAGGTTGTTATTTATGCTCTATTTCTCTGACATTTTTGTGAACGCTTTACACTTATCTGGATTTTCTTCTATTCTTCTTTTAAGTTGAGAAATTTTTCTGCTCGCACCCCAAAGGTACATTTTTTTAGGTTCAATCTCATGTTTGATTCTATGACCTCTCTAAAAATTTCTCATAAATTCAGATTATGATCATTTTCTTCTTTCAAATTCATGATCATGTGGTCAATCTATACTTCGAGCACGTCCACAATTTGGTCTTTGAAAATTTTATTCATCATTCACTATTAAGTTGCTCCTGAATTCTTAAGTCTGAAGGTCGTTACATTGTAGTAATAGTTGTCGAATTTGGTCATAAATGTGGTTTTCTCGTGATCTTTGAAATGCATTGGAATCTAATTGTATTTGGAATATGTAGCCATGAAAGATAATTGTTTAGATTGTCACATATTATCGACTTTTAGATTGTCACATATTATCGACTAGTTTGTCAGTATTGGAAAATGATAAGTGTCCTTTGGACATGCTTTATTGAGATCAGTAAAGTCAACACACATGCACAGTTAATTATAGGATTTCTTAAGGATTATATGTTTGAAAGCTAAATGGTGTACTTGGTTTCATAAATGAAATTGGCATAAAGTAAATCATTTACAACTTTCTCTACATCCTCCACCTTATTGAGTGATTGTTTTCGGTGTCATTGTGCAACAGGAAGAGTAGTCTGATTCATATTCAGCTTATGGTAGGCGACTTCAATATCTATTTGGGCATGTCAGTAACAGTCCATGCAAAAACCTCATTAATGTTTTCTTTGAGACAAGCAATCAATTGTCTTTTCACTATGTTAGGATGTTCAATGTCGATTTTGATGGTCCAATACGTATAGGAACTATAGGATGAATTCTTTTTCGAATAAGGTATTTTGAGTCTATGTTATTATTGGATCCCCTTCATAATCTTCCAAGGATTGACATGGAAACTGGTAAGCAACAAGGAGTTCCTTCTTCCTTTGTTTGACAAAGGTAAATGCGCTCGCTTCAGTGGCTGCAACTAGATGGAAGATCTATGCCTTGTTCTTCTATTAGGAGATGAAGTGGCCACGAGAGATCTATCATTTCAACTTAAAATAATTTTCATGATTTATTAAATATATAACTTAAAAAAAATTATAGTGTATTTTGATGGATAACTATATGCATAGTTAACTAGCTAATTGTGGGGTGAATAAATTCAATACATACTTATTTTTAAAAAGAATTTAATTCATATACCAACATACAGTGACAATGTACAAAAAAGTTATACCCATCTAGTCAAATCACTCTATATAGATTTTTGTGGAAATATTTTAAAAGCCAACTTAAATAAGTGACACAACTATGTGATTTAATTTGATGCACCTATAATACAGTTTTAGACCGTCAGTGCAATGAAATTAATCTCTTTAACAAATAATACACTCTCTAAATTTAAAAATAAGTTGAAAAGAGTCATATTTTTATTTTTTTAAAAGTAGCCAAATTTAATGAACAAAAATATATAAATAAAAAAAATGTAACCAATTTAACCATATCTAATATTATTATCAAAATATCCTTCAACAAAATAAGTTACCAATTTATTTACCATACAATATTATATGAAAAACTTGGATGATTAGGAAATGTTATTAAGTTATTGATTAGATACATTTTTTTAATTTGTGTACAACGACTTAATTTTGCTTATAATTAAGTAAGCAGTTAGTATTAAATATTATGATATATTTAGTTCTAAAACAAAATAATCCTTTAAATAAAAAATTGATGTAAGATATAAAAAGTAAATTAAATTAAGTAGATTTAATAAAGGGTTAAATAATTTGTAGTTCCTATAAAATTGTAAAGTTAGATTTAGTCAAAAAATCACATATTTTAGTCCTATAAAATTATTATGGGAAGTATTTTTAACTCCGTTTGTAATGTCAAAAAATATTTTTGAATGATTTTTTATCAGACATATTTACAACATTATAAAAATATCATCTATAAAAAATAAACTCAAAATTCGATTTGTATGTCCATAGTTACGTTACTTTTATTTTGAATTTATAGCTCTTTTAAAATTCACAATGAATTCATATCAAATTAAAAAATTCTAAATTTTTATAGAGAAACTTTTATATCGTTCTAAACATATTTGTAAAAATAATTTAAAAATATATGTTAACTTTTTAGCAGAGACTAAATTTTTTTTTGATAATTTTGAAGAAACTAAAAAATATAATTTTTATTTACAGGGACTAAAAATGAAATTTTAAAATTTTATGAGTACTAAAAACTTATTTAATTGTTTAGTAAAATAGAATATATATTAAATAATTACTTTTTAATTATATAAGTATTAAATTATAGAGAAGATACATCATGTAAATTGGTACTATATGTTTTGTTATCAATCATAGAACAACATAATAAATTTTCATGTGATTTCATGATATAAATTGAGATAATTTTACATTTAATTTCAATACTCCTAAAATCTATCTCACTTAAATTTTCTCTTATTTGGTTATATTTCTAAAATTATCGAGGTTTTGTGTTCTTATGATTAATATAATCAAAACTCCTTAAGAATTCACGAGTTTATTGAAAAACTTGGGAGGATTTTGGATTTCAATTTTGTTGGTTTGAAATTATGATCATTGGTATAAATATTTACAAATATAAAGAACGCATTTGACACTAAAAGAAAGATAAAAGACTAATTTGTTACAAAAATAGATAAATGACTAATATGTTATTTTCGTATAACTTAAAGGATCACGTGATATATTTTGTGTCTAAATTAGATCATAACAAAATAAAATATGTTATATATTGTCCAACTTGGTAAGAGTTTGGTCTCTTAAGCTCAAAGGACATAATTCAAATTCTATGCAGGACATTTATAAAATGGTCATTATCATGAATATCAAAATCGCGAGTCAACTCGTAGACTCGATCGAGTTTATGATTCCACCTCCCCAAAACGAGTTGACTTGCTCATAGAATTGTTTTTTTTTTGGAAGACTCGGGAAAAATCAAATAGAAACGTGAGTCTCATAGAATTGTTTGCTTGAATTTAAAAAAAAAACCCTAAAATCTCGTCTCTTCGTTTCCCTTAAGTCTAAAAGAACGTGGTCAAACTTAGTAGTTTCTTACTTTCGCTTTCATCTCATTGCTATGTGTTTTGTGCTTTTTCTCCACTATATATATATATATATATGTGTGTGTGTGTGTGTGTGTGCGTTTGTGTCATATTTAAAGTTTTTTAATCTTATTATTTTATTATACATACACTTCTGCGAAAAGAGACTATCAGTTCTTCACAAGTCTATGTAGATTGACGAGTTTGACAACCCTGATCATTAGTGCTGCTAATTAATAAAAATATATTTTTTTTAATGTTAAATTAATAAGAATATTACTCTTCCCCATTTTTTAAATGTCTTATATATTAGAAATAAAAGTTTTTTTTTTTTTTGGTTTTATTTATTATAACAACAACTTTTTTTGACTCAACATAAGGAAGACATCTTTTTGGAAAGTGAATTATAACAATGACCGATTCTTTAAAATTATATAGAATGATTGTTTGACTTAATATAATTATTTTATTTCAATACATTCAATAAACTACTAAAAAAAACATTCAATGAAATATTTATTCATTACTTAAATATGGAATGATTGTTTGACTTAGTATAATGGTTGAACTATCATAAAAAATATTAATGGTTGAACTATTTTTCCATCAATTGATATCAATTAGTTATACTTTTTCGGTATCATTTTTATTGTAGTTTTATACAATTTTTAAAATCTTTAATATAGTTTTTATTTAAAAATAAAAAATATTATTTTTTAATATGGTTAGTGTATAGGTAGTTAACTTTTTATTATTTGATTACATTGTGTGTGCCATTGAGGTATTTAAAGACATTCCCACATTGAGACTTCAAGAGTTGCAGGAAACTTTAGAAGCAAGAGAGTTGAGAATGGAGGAAATGAGCAGAATGAAACCTAGTGATCATGTGTTGGCAGCACAAGTGTACAAGAAGAGAGACCAGAAAAAAAAAAGTGGAGAAATAATAAATTCAAGAAACCTGATGACCAGTCTGAATTTTCATCAAAGGCAGGCAATACAAGTGGTAAATCAAGAGGAAAATCAAAGAATTTTGACAAGAAAAATGTACAATGTTACAATTGTAAGAAGTACGTACATTTTGCTAATGAATGATGGGCTGGAAAAGGAAAGCAGAAAAAGAAAAATGAAGATGAGGCATGTGCTGCTCAAGAAGATGATTTTGACTCAGACACAATTTTGTTGGCGGCTACCACGAATGAAGAACCTTCTCATTCCCAATTTTGGCTTCCTGACACTAAATGTTCAAATCACGTGACATGTCACAAGGAATGGCTGGTGGATATTGATACATCAAGAAGGAGCAAGATCAGGTTTGCTGATGATAGAACCTTGGAAGTAGAGGGAGCTGGTAATGTAGTGATCAAAAGAAAAAATGGAAAAACAGTTGTGATTGAAAATGTGATGTATGTTCCAGGAATGAAGAGCAACTTGTTGAGCATAGGGAAACTGATCCAAAAAGGATTTCAGGTGATCATGAATGTTGATGCTTTAGAGATGTATGACAGGCAAAAAAAAGTTGATATTGAAGGCTAATCTAGCAAAGAACATAACCTTTGTAATCAATATACAAGCTGCAGATATCCAATGTCTGGCAGCAGTGAGCTCAACTGATGAAAACAGGTTGTGGTATTCTAGATTTAGTCATCTCAACTTCAGAAACTTGCAGCAGTTGGGGATAAAAAGGAATGGTTAGTGCAATTCCTACAATTGATGATCTTAAGAAGGTGTGTGAAGTGTGTATGGCAGAAAAACAATCAAAGAACTCATTCAAATCACAAGTGCAAGCAAGGGCAAAGAAGTGTCTTGAATTGGTTCATAGTGACATTTGTGGACCAAAAATGGAGAAACAAAGTGGAGAAACAACTAAGGTGCTAAAAACAGATGGAGGTGGTGAGTATACATCACATGAATTTAAGGAATTTTATGTTAAAAATGGAATTGAACATGAGGTGATTATGTAAGTATAGAAGTACGCCTAAGAGGGGGGGGGGGTAAGATTTATCCTGGTTCCCCTTATAACCAAGGGTACGTCCAGTCCTCTTGCACACCACAAGAGATTAATCCAATACTTGTCAGAAAATGTACAACTCCCACCCTGGGATTCTTGCTACAAAACTTCTAACAATACTTCTAAGATAGCACACCACTATCTTACTTGTACAAATGATACAATAAGGTTTGAATAAATCTAAGATGTGGTATATTGATAAACAACTCAATAGTAATTCAAGTACTTGAGAACTTTTTAGAATGATATGAAAATCTAATGCAAGTACTTAGAAAAATCAGAATTTTGTTCAAAGTTGTTCAAATGAATTAATTCAAGGATGGTTAATTTTTGATCTGAAGTTATGGGGTATTTATACTCCATAAAACATCCTTTCAGATTCGTGGCCATTGATCCAAGAGGTTTGATGAAAAATTACAATGTTCTAGAGGCATTCCAGATCTGAAAAATTGTAATGTTTCCAGGTGTATTCGAATACAGTATATGTGTATTCGAATACACGTCTTTGTAACGTTCAAAAAATTCAAATTTTACATCTTGTATTCGAATACACATCAGTGTAGTCGAATACAGATTAGTGTATTTTAGCCTCTGACTTAACTTGTATTCGACTACATATGGGTGTAGTCGAATACACTTGGCCACTGACTTAGCTTGTATTCGACTACAGATGGGTGTAGTCGAATACACCATTTAACGTTTTGCTTCTGACTTAAGTTGTATTCGAATACAACATGGTGTATTCGAATACACTTATGCAAATTGTCAAAAATATGATTTTAAATGATTTGTTAATGTTGTTTTTGATTTTCGAAAATATGTTAAATGCATATGTAAATATGAATTGTTCTCATGTATTTGAACTATTGATTTGTATCATATACCTTTACATTTAATCATTTATTATTTGGATTTTGAAGCTTATTCAAGATGGTTTGATCTTCTTTTTGATCTTGCTGCATTGTCCATAGTTGGTGGTTTTGTCGTCATCAAAAACATGTAGTTTACATTCTCCCCCTTTTTGATTATGAAAAAATGTTGTTGTGAAGAGAGTGTATAGTTGAAATCATTGCTCCCCCGTAATAGGTGCATACTCCCCCGTTGTATGTGATAATCAACAGTAAGATTTCCCACACCATACCGTTGCTGGGCATATTTGGAACCTGCCCGAGCTCTCTTTTGTTCCATGGTGCGTCGGTCAAATCGACAGAGGGAGACATACGCATCATACTTAGAAATATCACCCAATTGACATAATTAGTTTGGACAAAAATTTTCACCATTAAAAGGGATATTCAGAATTTCTCCAATGGTTTTGGTATTTAAACGGATGATTTTACCCTTAACCCGAGAGACTAACAGTTTTCCTTCTTGCATGAGATTGCAATAAAAAACCCTAACCAAATCTGGATAAACTGAACCTTTGTAGCCTATAAACTCTTCAACATGTTGTGCTTTGAGCAACGCAGGAAATTTAAAATCAGAGAAAGAGTCTAGAGTACCATACTTTGGGATAATAAGTCGCTTGTCCGAGTAGAATGTGCGAAAACGATCAATTTCCTCCGGTGTGTGTAGAAGCTGGGATAAATCCGTGATGTTAGGATTCCTGGTTCGTTTTCGTGAGGGACCTACTGCTGCATGTTTGGTGTGTGGTCCTCGTTTGCGGGCATCCATGGTGAGCAAGGGTAGTTTTGGGGAAAGTGGGTTTTAGAGAAAATGTGAGAGTTGTGAGAGATTTGAAAAGGAATGGCAAGAAGGAAGTAAAGAGAAATGAATTTTGTTAGGTTGGGTGAATGGGTAAGTGAATGGAAGGAGGAGGGATGAGTTTTTGAGAGAAGAGAGGAGAAATTGGGGTTGTATTCGAATACCAAAGAAAATAACCCTAAATATGTGAAGCAGCTTTTATACCTGGGCAAAAACGCGAAGGTGTATTCGACTACACCTTCTTGTATTCGAATACACATTTTTCTGGGAACGTGTATTCGACTACACATCCTTTGTATTCGAATACAGGAAATCTGAGAAAGTTTGTATTCGAATACAGACATTTGTATTCGACTACATAAGCACAGTTTTGCTTAAAAACTCAGTTTTTTATGAAAATTTGTATCATTTAATACACAAATTCATATATCAAGAAGCAATCATCAACAAGACATAAAAGATATGACAAACTATGTATATCATGCAATGGTTAAAGATCATTTTCACTCAAAATTCCAAGTTCTCTTTGGATTTTATAAAATGAGTCTTTAGGTAATGGTTTTGTAAATATATCAACCAATTGATTGTGTGTATCAACAAATGTTACCTCAACATTACCTTTAAGTACATGATCCCGTAGAAAATGATGTCGGATATCGATGTGTTTAGTTCTAGAGTGCATGATTGGATTCTTTGAGATGTTTATTGCGCTTGTGTTATCACATCTTAGGGGAATGCATCCGAGATCAACTCCATAGTCATGTAATTGCTGTTTAAGCCAGAGAATCTGGGCACAACAGCTTCCTGCTGCAATATATTCAGCTTCAGCAGTACTAAGTGCAACGCAAGCTTGCTTTTTACAAGACCATGAAACAAGTACATTTCCTAAGACATGACATGTGCCGCTGGTGCTTTTACGGTCTATTTTGCATCCCGCATAATCCGAATCAGAATATCCAACTAGGCTACATATGCTACCCTTGGGATACCATAGGCCTACATTTGTTGTTCCTTTCAGATACTTCATAATTCTTTTAACATCTACTAGATGTGATTCTTATGCTTTCTTGAAGTCTTTCTTTCTGTTGAAATTCTTCTTAGCAATATTTGGGCAGTCTGCTTTAATATGTCCTTGTTTTCCACATTCGAAGCAAGTGAAATTTTGATTTGATGTAGAATTATCTTTCTTCTTGAAGCTTTTCTTTTTGAATGTTCTGTCGTTTTTAAGAAATTTACCAAATTTCTTAACAAGAAGGATAATATTTTCATCTTCATCTGAATCATTCTCTTTGCTTTGTTCTCTTGATTCAGTCTTTAACGCAATATTTTTGTTCTTCTTTTCTTGACTTTCATTTTGTTCTAGCCTTCCGAGTTCGATTTCATGCTCTTGAAGTTTTCCAAATAGTGCAGAAAGAGACATCTTGGATAGGCTTTTCTTTTCTGATATTGCTGTAACTTTTGGTTGCCATGCCCTTGTCAATGACCTTAGTACTTTTAGATTTAGTTCATCATTTGTGAAGATTTTTCCAAGTGCTGTCAAATGATTGGTTAAATGGGAGAACCTTTTCTGTAAATCTAAAATAGATTCTCCGGGCTGCATGCGAAATAACTCATATTCTTGTGATAGTGTGTTGAGTTTGGATCTTTTTACTTCAATGGTGCCTTCGTGAGTTACTTCCAACGTATCCCATATTTCTTTTGCTGTTTTACAGTGAGATATGCGGAAAAACTCATCCATTCCTAGTGCAGATTGTAATATGTTCTTAGCCTTTTTATCGAAAAGCACTTTTCTCTTATCCTCATCCGTCCAAGAATTTTTTATTTTTATTTCTTCTTTGTTATTGATGACAGTTTTTGGAATATGAGGACCATTTTCAACGGCATCCCATATGTCATCTCCTTGTGCTTCGAGATATGCTTGCATACGGATTTTCCAAAAATCGTAGTGCTCTCCAACAAAACATGGTGGCTTGGTACTGCTACCACCATCTCTAAAGACAGGTTGTGCGGAAGCCATGAGTAATTGATCGAGGAATAAGTTACCTTAACCTGCTCTGATGCCAATTGTTAGTATAGAAGTACGCCTAAGAGGGGGGGGTGAATTAGGTGTTAGTAAATTTTCTTGTTTTTAGTGATATGGTAATCAGATTTTCTGAGTTTAAGAACAAGGCTTAATAACAAGTGCAGTAAGTAAATGAACACGATAAGATTTATCCTGGTTCCCCTTATAACCAAGGGTACGTCCAGTCCTCTTGCACACCACAAGAGATTAATCAACTACTTGTCAGAAAATGTACAATTCCCACCCTGGGATTCTTGCTACAAAACTTCTAACAATTCTTTCTAAGATAGCACACCACTATCTTACTTGTACAAATGATACAATAAGGTTTGAATAAATCTAAGATGTGGTATATTGATAAACAACTCAATAGTAATTCAAGTACTTGAGAACTTTTTAGAATGATATGAAAATCTAATGCAAGTACTTAGAAAAATCAGAATTTTGTTCAAAGTTGTTCAAATGAATTAATTCAAGGATGGTTAATTTTTGATCTGAAGTTATGGGGTATTTATACTCCATAAAACATCCTTTCAGATTCGTGGCCATTGATCCAAGAGGTTTGATGAAAAATTACAATGTTCTAGAGGCATTCCAGATCTGAAAAATTGTAATGTTTCCAGGTGTATTCGAATACAGTATATGTGTATTCGAATACACATCTTTGTAACGTTTAAAAAATTCGAATTTTACACCTTGTATTCGAATACACATCAGTGTAGTCGAATACAGATCAATGTATTTTAGCCTCTGACTTAACTTGTATTCGACTACATATGAGTGTAGTCGAATACATTTGGCTACTGACTTAGCATGTAGTCGACTACAGATGGGTGTAGTCGAATACACTTGGCCACTGACTTAGCTTGTAGTCGACTACAGATGCGTGTAGTCGAATACACCTTTTAAAGTTTTGCTTCTGACTTAAGTTGTATTCGAATACAACATGGTGTATTCGAATACACTTATGCAAATTGTCAAAAATATGATTTTAAATGATTTGTTAATGTTGTTTTTGATTTTTGAAAACATGTTAAATGCATATGTAAATATGAATTGTTCTCAAGTATTTGAACTATTGATTTGTATCATATACCTTTATATTTACTCATTTATTATTTGGATTTGGAAGCTCATTCAAGATGGTTTGATCTTCTTTTTGATCTTGCTGCATTGTCCATAGTTGGTGGTCTTGTCGTCATCAAAAACATGTAGTTTACATTCTCCCCCTTTTTGATTATGACAAAACGTTGTTGTGAAGAGAGTGTGATGTTGAAATCTTTGCTCCCCCGTAATAGGTGCATACTCCCCCGTTGTATGTGATGATTTGAAAATTGTTTTTGAGTGCCTACAAGGTTTGAAATGCAACAACAACACCAAATTTTCTCCCCCTTTTGACATGATCAAAAAGAAGAAGAAAACAAAGAGACATACACGGTGCGAGTAAAGTCATACACAAAAGACATAGAAGGAAACAAGAATAGCAGTAATGGAAATTAAGTTAGAAGATCATAAAAGTGAATACATAATAAGTCCTGAAACGAGTAATACAAAACACACCAGAATTAAAACGACAAAGGAGTTCATAAAGCAAATATTACAATAACACAGAATACAAAAAGTGAACTTAGTACAAAATTTAAAGACTTAATCAAATTCTGTCGGAATGTGGAAATGATCAAGTTTGTCGGATAATTGACTAATGTCTTGAGATAGTGCGTCATGATTGCGAGCAATAGTAGTTTCAATGGTGGTGAAGCGAGTGTCGATAGAGGTGGTCAACTTGTCGAATTGAGTTTGGAAGAAAGTTTGGAAAGAATCAAGGCGAGTCATGATCATTTGATTGGAGATATAATCATCATCAGATGCAGTTTCCTCGCCATCTTCATCTCCTTGAGCAGCAGTGTTGGATGGTCCAGCAGTGTCCGCCGGTGCATCTTCAGAAGGTGGACCATGATCACCTTTATGCACAAAGGCTTCAAGCTCATCATTCCATATGATCCTCATGCTAGGCAAGACACCTAAATCCAACAGATTTTCTTTGGTGGGAGTAAACATAACCTCATCAGCAAAGTCCACACCAAAGTGTTCCAAAATTCGTGAAACTTCCTTTGCATATGGTAAGCCAATTGCTTCGCGAGATCCAAGCATGATAGATTTCACAAAAAATGCCCAATTAAGTTGACGACCTTCAAACATGAAATTCATAATTTGCAGTTCAAACTCCGAAATTTGGGAGTAATTTCCAGCCTTCGGAACCAAAATGTAGCTAAGGAAATAGTGTAGAAGCCGATAATCAACAGTAAGATTTCCCACACCATACCGTTGCTGGGCATATTTGGAACCTGCCTGAGCTCTCTTTTGTTCCATGGTGCGGCGATCAAACCGACAGAGAGAGACATACGCATCATACTTAGAAATATCACCCCATTCACATAAATTGTTTGGACAAAATTGTTCACCATTAAAAGGAATATTCAGAATTTCGCCAATGGTTTTGGTATTTAAACGAATAACTTTACCCTTAACGCGCGAGACTAGCAGTTTGCCCTCTTGTATGAGATTACAATAAAAAACCCTAACCAAATCTGGATAAACTGGACCATTGTAGCCTATAAACTCTTCAACATGTTGTGCTTTAAGCAACGCAGGAAATTTAAAATCAGAAAAAGAGTCCAAAGTACCGTATTTGGGGATAATAAGGCGCTTGTCCGAGTAGAAGGTGCGAAAACGATCAATTTCCTCCGGTGTGTGTAGAAGCCGGGATAGATCCGTGATGTTGGGAGTCTTGGTTCGTTTTCGTGAGGGACCTACTGCGGCATGTTTGGTGCGTGGTCCTCGTTTGCGAGCATCCATGGTGAGAAAGGGTATTTTTGGTGAAAGTGGGTTTTAGAGAAAATGTGAGAGTTGTGAGAGATTTGAAGAGGGATGACAAGAAGGAAGTAAAGAGTAATGGATTTTGTTAGGTTGAGTGAATGGGTAAGTAAGTGGAAGGAGGATGGATGAGTTTGAGAGAGATGAGAGAAGGAACTGAGGCTGTATTCGAATACCAACTGAAATAACCCTAACTTATGTGTAGCAGCTTTTATATCTGGGCAAAAACGCGAAGGTGTATTCGACTACACCTTCTTGTATTCGAATACACATTTTTCTGGGAACGTGTATTCGACTACACATCCTTTGTATTCGAATACAGGAAATCTGGGAAAGTTTGTATTCGAATACAGACATTTGTATTCGACTACATAAGCACCGTTTTGCTTAAAAACTCAGTTTTTTTATGAAAATTGCATCATGTAATACACAAATTCATATATCAAAAGGAAATAATCAATAAGACATAAGAGATATGGCAAACTATGTATATCATGCAATGGTTAAAGATCAAATTCACTCAAAATACCAAGTTCTCTTCGGATTTTATAAAATGAGTCTTTAGGTAACGGTTTTGTAAAAATATCGGCCAATTGATTGTGTGTATCAACAAATGTTACCTCAACATTACCTTTAAGTACATGATCCCGTAGAAAATGATGTCGGATATCGATGTGTTTAGTTCTGGAGTGCATGATTGGATTCTTTGAGATGTTTATTGCGCTTGTGTTATCACATCTTAAGGGAATGCATCCGAGATCAACTCCATAGTCATGTAATTGCTGTTTGAGCCAGAGAATCTGGGCACAACAGCTTCCTGCTGCAATATATTCAGCTTCAGCAGTACTAAGTGCAACACAAGCTTGCTTTTTACAAGACCATGAAACAAGGGCATTTCCTAAGACATGACATGTGCCACTGGTGCTTTTACGGTCTGTTTTGCATCCCGCATAATCCGAATCAGAGTATCCTACTAGGCTACATATGCTACCCTTAGGATACCATAGGCCTACATTTGTTGTTCCTTTCAGATACTTCATAATTCTTTTAACAGCTACTAGATGTGATTCTTTCGGATCTGCCTGAAATCTTGCACACAAACAAACACTAAACATGATATCTGGCCGGCTGGCCGTTAGATATAATAATGATCCAATCATACCTCGATATTTGGATATGTCGATGGAAATTCCTGATGCATCTTTATCAACATATGTTCCGGAGCCCATTGGAGTTGTACTTTCTTTGCAATTCTCCATTTCAAATTTCTTTAGTAATTCTTTACAATATTTGGCTTGATTGATGAAGATGCCGTGCTCAAGTTGCTTGATATGAAGTCCAAGAAAATAGTTTAATTTTCCCATCATGGACATTTCGAATTCTCCTTGCATTATTGAAGAGAATTCTTCACATATGTCCTTGTTGGTTGATCCAAATATTATATCATCAACATAAATTTGAACCAATAATGTGTGACCATTTTCTCTTTTGACAAATAACGTTTTATCAACTTCTCCTTTGTCAAATCCTCGTTCACATAAAAAGGTGCTTAATCTGTCATACCAAGCTCTTGGAGCTTGTTTTAGACCATAAAGAGCCTTTTTCAATTTGTAAACGTGTGAGGGATTTTTGGAATCTTCAAATCCAGGGGGCTGCTTGACATAAACTTCTTCATTTATGTACCCATTGAGAAATGCACTTTTCACGTCCATTTGATATAACTCAAAATTCATGGAGCAAGCATATGCTAATAGTAGACGTATGGCTTCTAGTCTTGCTACCGGAGCAAATGTTTCGTCAAAGTCTATCCCTTCCTCTTGATTGTATCCTTGAGCAACCAATCTAGCTTTGTTGCGAACAACTATGCCATTCTCATCTAGTTTATTTTTGAACACCCATTTTGTACCAATGATGTGTTTATTTCCAGGATTAGGAACAAGTTCCCAAACTTGGCTTCTTTCGAATTGATTGAGTTCTTCTTGCATGGCAAGTATCCATTGATCATCTTTAAGTGCTTCACCAATTTTGGAGGGTTCGATTTGAGAAACAAACGCCATGTTTAAGCAAGCATCTTGCAATTTTAACCTTGTTGTGACTCCTTTATTTATATCACCTATGATGTTGTCAATAGGGTGATATCTATGGGTTCTCCATTCTTTAGGAAGATCATCACTTTGCCTTTCAATATTGACTCCACTTTCTTGTTGAAGTTCTTTGCTTGGATCATTACTTTCAAAAACATCATCATCATCACAAGAAATAATATTTTCTTCTTTTATGGGGTTAGTTTCATCAAAGGTTACATGCATTGATTCTTCAACTAATAAGGTTCTTTTATTAAAGACTCTAAATGCTTTACTAGATAAAGAGTAACCGAGAAATATACCTTCATCAGCTTTTTCATCAAATTTTCCAAGGTTGTCTTTACCATTATTTAACACAAAACATTTACATCCAAAAATGTGAAAGTGAGAGATATTGGGTTTTCTACCTTTGTAAAGTTCATATGGAGTTTTCTTAAGAATTGGCCTAATAATTACCCGGTTGGAAACATAGCATGCTGTGTTTACAGCATCTGCCCAAAAGTATTTTGGTAGATTTGAGTCGCTTAGCATAGTTCTAGCAAGCTCTATTAAGGATCTATTCTTTCTCTCAACGACCCCATTTTGTTGTGGTGTTCTTGGTGCAGAAAAATTGTGAAAAATACCATTTTCTTCACAAAATTCTTCAAATGAAGTATTTTGAAATTCCCTTCCATGATCACTTCTAATTGATACAATTTTGGCAGATTGTTCATTTTGGACTAGCTTGGCATAGTTTTTAAATGCCTTAAAAGCTTCATTTTTATTTGCCAAAAATAAGGTCCAAGTGAACCTTGAGTAATCATCAACAATAACTAGTCCATATGAGTTTCCACCAAGACTTTTGGTTCTTGATGGACCAAACAAATCCATATGTATCAATTGTAGCGGTCTAGAAGTTGAAATAACATTTTTAGGTTTGAAAGAACTTTTTGTTTGTTTGCCCTTTTGACAAGCGTCACATAATTTATCCTTTATAAATTTTATTTTTGGTAAGCCTACAACAAGATCATGCTTGACCAATTTGTTTAAATGATCCATGTGAATATGAGCAAATCTCTTATGCCATAGCCAAGCATCATTATTGTCGCTTACCAAAAGACATTTCATTTTCAAGGATAAATCTTCAAAATTAAGTATGAAAATGTTTTTGAAACGCTTACCAACAAACTGAGTTTCATTTGTAGCTTCATTTTGGATGACGCACTCATCTTTATTAAAAACTATCTTGTATCCTTTGTCACAAAGCTGGCTGATGCTTATGAGATTATGTTTTAGACCTTCAACATATAAGACATCTTCAATTGAGGGAGATGGTGCTGTACCAACTTTTCCAATGCCTAAAATTTTTCCTTTGTTGTTGTCTCCATATACTACATGTCCCTTTGACTCAAGTGTTAAAGCTGAAAATTTTGTTATATCACCCGTCATGTGTTTAGAGCAGCCACTATCCAAGTACCACATGTTTGAAGTCTTTTGTTTGCTTACCTACAAAATTGAAATCAAACTTTATTAGGTACCCAATGTGCTTTGGGTCCTTGATGGTTAGTACCTTTCTTTACCCATATGAAATGACCTTTTGGAACACTAATATTTCTAATATGACATGTATTAGGTGTATGACCATGAAGACCACAATAAGAGCAAGTAGGATTAAATCTACTGTTAGTAACATATGTATGAGATTTATTTTGAATAATTTTCTTATTATAAAGATCATCCTTTTTCATAACTATAATCTTATCTTGATTAGATTGACTACCTGCTTTAACAAAAATAGTTTTGTTCAAATTTGGTTTATCAAATTTTGAGTATCCAAGACCACTTTTATCATTTGAGTATCTTTGCATGTTTAGAACATTTTCCAATCCTAATTGTCCCTTTTCGTATCGTTCAATTACTCTATTTAATTGAACAATTTCGAAAGAGAGGGATTCACATTTATTGCATGCAGAATTCTGTTTTAGTTTTTCAGAATTTTTCTCCATAATATCAACTTTTTCTTGTAAACTTGAGATTTGTTTCTTTTGTGTTGATACTAGTTTACATAGATTTTTACATTCAATGAGTAATTCTTTTATTGCGTTTTGAGCATCATTGTATTCTATAATTAATTCAGTATTAGTCTTATTATAAAGAGGAGAGTCTATATTACTAACCTCTTCATCATCTGATTGATGCGAGGCCATTAATGCAACATTGGCGCATTCTTCACTTTCTGTTTCTGAAGATGAACTTACTTCATTGTCTTCCCAAGCTATGTATGCTTTCTTGAAGTCTTTCTTTCTGTTGAAATTCTTCTTAGCAATATTTGGGCAGTCTGCTTTAATATGTCCTTGTTTTCCACATTCGAAGCAAGTGAAATTTTGATTTGATGTAGAATTATCTTTCTTCTTGAAGCTTTTCTTTTTGAATGTTCTGTCGTTTTTAAGAAATTTACCAAATTTCTTAACAAGAAGGATAATATTTTCATCTTCATCTGAATCATTCTCTTTGCTTTGTTCTCTTGATTCAGTCTTTAACGCAATATTTTTGTTCTTCTTTTCTTGACTTTCATTTTGTTCTAGCCTTCCGAGTTCGATTTCATGCTCTTGAAGTTTTCCAAATAGTGCAGAAAGAGACATCTTGGATAGGCTTTTCTTTTCTGATATTGCTGTAACTTTTGGTTGCCATGCCCTTGTCAATGACCTTAGTACTTTTAGATTTAGTTCATCATTTGTGAAGATTTTTCCAAGTGCTGTCAAATGATTGGTTAAATGGGAGAACCTTTTCTGTAAATCTAAAATAGATTCTCCGGGCTGCATGCGAAATAACTCATATTCTTGTGATAGTGTGTTGAGTTTGGATCTTTTTACCTCAATGGTGCCTTCGTGAGTTACTTCCAACGTATCCCATATTTCTTTTGCTGTTTTACAGTGAGATATGCGGAAAAACTCATCCATTCCTAGTGCAGATTGTAATATGTTCTTAGCCTTTTTATCGAAAAGCACTTTTCTCTTATCCTCATCCGTCCAAGAATTTTTTATTTTTATTTCTTCTTTGTTATTGATGACAGTTTTTGGAATATGAGGACCATTTTCAACTGCATCCCATATGTCGTCGTCGTCTTGTGCTTCGAGATATGCTTGCATACGGATTTTCCAAAAATCGTAGTGCTCTCCAACAAAACATGGTGGCTTGGTACTGCTACCACCGTCTCTAAAAACAGGTTGTGCGGAAGCCATGAGTAATTGATCGAGGAATAAGTTACCTTAACCTGCTCTGATGCCAATTGTAAGTATAGAAGTACGCCTAAGAGGGGGGGGTGAATTAGGTGTTAGTAAATTTTCTTGTTTTTAGTGATATGGTAATCAGATTTTCTGAGTTTAAGAACAAGGCTTAATAACAAGTGCAGTAAGTAAATGAACACGATAAGATTTATCCTGGTTCCCCTTATAACCAAGGGTACGTCCAGTCCTCTTGCACACCACAAGAGATTAATCAACTACTTGTCAGAAAATGTACAATTCCCACCCTGGGATTCTTGCTACAAAACTTCTAACAATACTTCTAAGATAGCACACCACTATCTTACTTGTACAAATGATACAATAAGGTTTGAATGAGTCTAAGATGTGGTATATTGATAAACAACTCAATAGTAATTCAAGTACTTGAGAACTTTTAGAATGATATGAAAATCTAATGCAAGTACTTAGAAAAATCAGAATTTTGTTCAAAGTTGTTTAATGAATTTGTTCAAGGATTGTTGATTTTTGATCTGAAGTTATGGGGTATTTATACTCCATAAAACATCCTTTCAGATTCGTGGCCATTGATCCAAGAGGTTTGATGAAAAATTACAATGTTCTAGAGGCATCCCAGATCTGAAAAATTGTAATGTTTCCAGGTGTATTCGAATACAGTATATGTGTATTCGAATACACGTCTTTGTAACGTTCAAAAAATTCAAATTTTACATCTTGTATTCGAATACACATCAGTATAGTCGAATACAGATTAGTGTATTTTAGCTTCTGACTTAACTTGTATTCGACTACATATGGGTGTAGTCGAATACACTTGGCCACTGACTTAGCTTGTATTCGACTACAGATGGGTGTAGTCGAATACAACATTTAACGTTTTGCCTCTGACTTAAGTTGTATTCGAATACAACATGGTGTATTCGAATACACTTATGCAAATTGTTAAAAATATGATTTTAAATGATTTGTTAATGTTGTTTTTGATTTTTGAAAATATGTTAAATGCATATGTAAATATGAATTGTTCTCATGTATTTGAACTATTGATTTGTATCATATACCTTTACATTTAATCATTTATTATTTGGATTTTGAAGCTTATTCAAGATGGTTTGATCTTCTTTTTGATCTTGCTGCATTGTCCATAGTTGGTGGTTTTATCGTCATCAAAAACATGTAGTTTACAGATTACTCCTTACACACCTCAACACAATGGCCTAACTGAAAGAAGGAACACAACCATATTAGACATGACTAGAAGCATGCTAAAATAAAAAGGATTGCCACACAAATTATAGGGTGAGACTGCATCAACAACTGCCTACATCCTAAACAAGTGCCCAACAAAGAAGTTGTTAGAAAACCAGCAGTGGAGCATCTGAGGACATTCGGTAGTCTATGCTTCAAATATGTGTCAGACCAAAAGAGGAAGAAATTACATGACAAGTGAAGCCATGATGCTAGTAGGATATCATCCAACTAGTGCATACAAGCTCTATGATCCTAGTAGGATATCATCCAACTAGTGCATACAAGCTCTATGATCCTACGAGAGGCAAGGTGGTAGTCAGTAGAGATGTGAAGATCATTGAACTAGAAAACTGGGACTGGAAACACAAGGAAACCAACAACTAACACTAGGACTAGCAACAAGAGACTAGAAGCACATGCCAACCTACACAAATGCCTTTACAGGTACAAGATGAACATCAGACCAATATCGACATAGTTGAAGAAAAGATAAAGTCAAGCATATCTCATAGGGCAAGGCAGCCACAAACACACTTAAAAGACTTTGAAGTATACAATGACAATGACATTGATAAGAGTGGAAACCTGGTCCACTTTGCCTTGTTTGCAAATACAAAACCCTTGAATGTTGAAGAAGCCTTGAAGAAAAGACCCTAGAAGAAAGAAATTATAGAAGAAGTCAATGCAATTGAGAAGATTTAAATATGGTACCTAACTGACTTGCCTCCAAAACAGAAGTTGATTGGAGTAAAATGGGTCTACAAACTCAAACTGAATCCCGATGGAACAATTGCCAAATACAAAGCTAGATTGGTAGCAAAAGAATTCTTACAAAGGGAAAGTATAGACTATTGTGAATTGTTTTCTCCAATGGCCAAAATTGAAACAATCAAACTAGTGATAGCACTGACATATGCTATAGGCTGACTGATGTGCCAGCTGGATGTCAAGTCTGCCTTTTTGAATGGATTTTTCTAGAAGAAGAAGTGTATGTCTTTCAACCACCAGAATTTGTGATTAAGGAAAAAGAGGATAAGTTTGAAGGATGAGTTTGAAATGTCATATTTGGGAAAACTAAACTATTTCCTATGGATGGAATTCACTGAGATAGAAGGAGGATTGTTGATGCATCAGAAGAAATATGTTGGATAAATTCTAAGAATGTACAATATGGATGGCTCCAATCCTAATGTCACTCCAATTGAGATCAATGCAAAGCTGGAAAAAGAAATTGAAGAAGAGTTGGATGATACTACCCTATTTAAGCAAGTTGTTGGTTCCCTTAGGTACTTCTGCAATACAAGACCTGCTATTTGCTATAATGTAGGTGTTATTAGCATATTCATGGAGAATCCCAAGTATCCCCCTTGGATAGCACTCAAGAGGATCATGAGATACATTCAAGGCACATTGGAGCATGTTATTTTATTTGCAACATATTTAAAGGAAGAGAATGAAGACTTGATAGGCTATTCAAATTCATATTGGTGTGGAGACAAGAGTGATATAAGAAGCACATCAGACTATATATTCAAGTTCATAAAAACTCCAATAGCATTAAGCTCAAAGAAACAATCAGTCATAACATTGTCATCGTGAGAGGCTGAGTACATTGTTGACAGCTATGCAGCCTGCCAAGCAGTGTGGCTGGAATCATTGATAGCTGAATTAAAAATTGAAGTATGTAGGCCAATACCATTGATGATAGACAACATACCAACCATAAATCTAACAAAGAATCATGTGTCACATGGAAGAAGCAAGCACATTGAAACAAGGTTGGAAGATGCAAGCTAAAACTCATAGATTTCCAAACTGAAATTCAATTAACTAATATCATGATAAAGATATTGAGGACAAGTAGATTTGAGGAATTAAGCCAAATGCTAGGTGTAGTGTCACTTAGATACTTGAATTAAGGAAAAATATTAGATTACTTATAATTAAAGTAATGTGTTAGTTACATGTGATAACTGACTAACTAACCACTTGATTAGTTAATTAATTGGATAAAAGATAGTTAGAATGAATGAGGACAAAGCTATATTTAAATAGCATAGCTTTATCAATGAAAAGTATTGAATTCATTCAAAGCAATTTTCTGTCTTGTTATAATCCAAGCAACAACTTGAAACCATTGAAACTAAATAATTACTCTAACAATAATTATAATAACATTTAAAAAATGATGACTTTTAATTTTTTTCAATAGAGCGAGAGCTAATTTATTTTGTCATTTTACATATTTTTGGAAATGGTTTTAAATGTTTCTCTATTTATAGTTTTGAGAACAATTATAAGAATGTTCTTAGATGTATAAAAAATGTGTTGCTTATTCATTATTTTAGAGAGACATATTTAACTATTGCTTAGAAAGAGTCAACGTTTCAAAAAGCGTTGTTGTAATTGGTTATGGGAACAATTTATTGATTGTGGAAAAGGAGATTGTGCATGGAAGAAAAAACATTGCTTAGTATTTATTCTAGGTACACTTTTTCTTTCGTTTCATTGCTACTTATATTGGCAACTTTGGTAAAATCGCTCCCTATTATGTGCTATAGGTACGGATATTAACCGTTGCTATAAGAATTATCATCTGAATTCTAAAATATTGTAGTGTAATATCTATTGTTTGATTAATATTAATTGGCTATTTCACAAAAATTATATTTTGTTGTAATTAAGCTAAGTTGTGGCTTGAGACCTTAAAGAACTTGATCGTATTAAGATAGAAGTTTTGAAAAGAATAGGACATAGTCACTTGTATATACTAGTGGATTGTAATCAATTTGATTATAGTGAAAAATTCTTCCGGTTGAAGAAATTAGATATAGCTATTATGTTGATGGTGAATTAGGATCGATTAACTACTCATGGTGTCTTAAATTAACATTATAGAATAATAATGATCGATTATGTTTGAAATATATAAAATACCAACAAAAAAATGAAAATGAATAACAAGTATTATTAAAAAAAAACAATTAAAAACCAATAATGCAATATATCATACTAATAAAAATAAATAAGTATTAAAATTTAAGTGTGAAATTTAGTTTGATTCGATTTTAAAAAATGAACTCCAATCCATGTAGATTTCACAAAATAAAATACAAAAATATCAGATAACGTATAGGTTTAGTGCGTTTTTTTTCATCCAAAGGAGTAATTGGAAGTCGAACACTTATGTGTCTATAAACCACCTCGTACATGGGAACAACATAGGCTAAATACATGCTACAGATCCACCTATCCTCTTTCAGGGTCAAGTTTTTTCAGTCCTCAAAAGACCCTACATCAATCCCTATGTGCCCGAGGAAAGAAAGAATGGCCATTTGGGTTGGAGTAGATGGATTGTATTCTTAGGTTCTCTTCAGTTATTCATGGATATTCCTCTGTATAGATCACTCTGAGGAAACTTCCCTTTCACCATCTCATTGTACCTAAATAGAGAAAGAGAAGTGAGTTTGACATCGATCCACCTCGATAATCCACCATTATGTTTCTTCATGACTAAAGGGGTGAGAAAAATACCCCTCTAAGGCCTTCTTAAAAAAAGCCAAGCACCGCTGATCATCTAGCTTTAGTACGAAATCCGCAAGCTCAACCACTCTAGAACCCTCACTAAGGGTAAAGTTCATCAGAAAAGTGTGTAATGTCAATAAATATTTTTTGAATAGTTTTTTAGCAGATATGTTTATAAAATTATAGAAATGTTTTCTACAAAAAATAACTAAAAGTTCAATTTTTATGTCCATATTTGCATTACTTTTATTTTGAGTTTATAGCTTTTATAAGAATCACATTTAATTCATCTTAAATTAAAAAAATTTAAATTTTTATGGAGAATTTTTTTTATAATGTTCTACACATATTTTTCAAATATTATTCAAACATTGCATTAAACAAAATTAACATTTTTTAACAATATTTATTCATTTATATAATATCGAAAACATAATTGAAAAATATTTAAACTATAGATACCTCTTACAGTTGAGATTTGATTTTGAATTCACCATATTGTAGGAGTTTATACCTATTCTGCTAGACTCGACCCCCTTAATTATTTATATCTTATTTAACCATGCATAATAGTTTAAATGTCTTACATTATTAACATTAATTATTTATAGTAATAGCACAAATAAGTAATGAAAATGTTCTAATATAAAATTTAATTTTTTGGATTTTCCTATCAAAATGTTATATATATATATATATATATATATATATATATATATATTGGACTACCATTAGAATTTTTAACATAAAAATTAGCTCTTTAAAAACACATAAAAATTAATTTATATTTTGTTTATTTTTAGTTTGATCCATGTTTGGTAATTATTTGAACTATGTTAGTTTGTATGTGCGAAAATATAATCCTTTTTTTTTTCTTCTAATTATAGTTATTATTTATTTTTCAAAAGTAGCATATACGACAATAGTAAAAAATTTAAAGATCAACTTATAAAATTTAATCTATATTTATGATCAATTTAAAGAATTTTTATAGTGTTAATTAATTATAATTGTTGAATTATAAAAAATGTTCAACTTTAATTATAACAATTATAATTATGAATGGTTGTAATTCATTGATTGTATATTGTTTTTACGTTGTTAATGTATAGAAAATTAAACTCTATGGTAGTTCTATCCCGTGCACGGCACAAGTGTCTACCCTAGTAAAAATATCACATAATATTGAATGATTAGATAATGGATACTAATCCAAGTTGGATCGACCAAGGAGAATGATTAATGGACTGGTATAACGATTAATACATGCATATACATATTTGAAGTGCAATATTATAAATATTGTTTAATCAAAAAGTATTTTAGTAAAATCTGAATACATTAGACCATATGTCATAAAAATCATTGCTTGCATTTGAATCGTTGGGTTGTGAAGACATGTTGGATGGTATGCGTAGCAAACGTTGATGTCTCTCCATTTGAAGTTTTCTGATTTGATGGACAGTTGTTTGATAACTTTTCCAATGTTCTGAATGAGGTGTACCTTTAAAATATTGCATTTGAAGTTTCGCAAGTTGCTCATGTGTTTTAATTTGTTCATCTAAATCACCAACAAATACACGCTTTAATTTTCCCAATACATCATTAGCAATCTCTTCAACAATTTTAGATTCCAATCTAAAATAAGATATGTAATATACTCATCAAAATTCAAAACATACTGCTGCATATTATCTACACAAAATTCTAAAAATCTAGATATTTAAGTTATTCTTGGAGTTTAATTACACTTAAATATTATTGTGCTTCTTTAAAAGTATATTTTGTGGAGATTAAAACTTGATCATAACAATTTTATAGTCCGAAATTGTAGTCATAATAATATAGATTTTTAAGTCTCTATAATGATATTACAACTATAATTTTAATTATATCGACTATATTTTTGGTTGCCACGTATTAAAACTTGAAATTGAATTATTAAATAGGCTTAATTGTAGTTTTGGTTCCCCTATTTTAGCTGAATCGCGAAAGTAGTCCCTCCATTTTGTTTCTTCTCAGTTTTGGTCCTCAAACCGAATTTTAGTCCAAAACTTGATGAAATTTTATTTTTTAAAGTCGTACTACACCATTTATGATCATATATTTCAAGTATAATTATTGCAAATGAGATATTAAGGCATGGTATAACTTAAATAAATACAAAAAAAATGAAATTTCATCAAGTTTTGGACAAAAATTATGTTTGAGGGACCAAAATTGAGGAAAAATAAAATAGACAGACTACTTTCGCGATTCAACTAAAATAGGAGGACCAAAACTGCAATTAAGCCTATTAAATATTAAAAACCCTTAGTAACCTCATATTAAATAGAACCATCTTTAGGCTAATTTATTTAACAGTTGATTAATTTGTGCGATTTATTTTTGGAGAAACCAATGTTATGAAATTTAAGAGAAAGTCTTCTTTTTTCTATTATCACTCAAGACACACTTAAGATAAATAAATTTGTGCTTCTAGTGCTTGTGATAAGAAATTCGATTATATATCCTCAAAAGAAATTAACATATGAGCATTTAAATTACCTGTCAACAGAGCAATCCCATCCAGATAGATTGGTTGCTTCTCTCAAAGCATCCCTCCATTTTTGTACCTTATTTGGTCTATCAATAAATCGTTCTTGATGTCTAACAAAAGCACTTTCAAATGTTCCTGTTTGATTCCGTACATGTGTAGGTTCAATATCATAAAATATAGGCACTACAATTTGACCCCTGTTTTTTTTACATTCAACAATTTTTTTGACTTCATCTAAACACCATTTTGATGTTGCAAAATTCTTGGAGAATACAATCACTGAGAGTTTTGCATCCTCAATAGCCCTTAGAAGTGTCCCTGATATTTCGTCCCCTCTTTCAAGATTATAGTCTATGTATGTTTTGATTTCTCCCCTTTTAAAAGCGGCATGAAGATGACTTGTGAAAGTTTTTCGTGTATCCTCGCCTCTAAAACTAAGGAACACTTCGTGTTTTTCTTCATGATTATTAGAAGATGATGATGCCATTTTAACTAGATGTTGAGAGCATTGTTATAGTATTAATGATTTTCGGAAGCTTTCATGTGAAATTAAAACACATGCATCTTTTGTATATATAATAAATAAAAAAAAGCTAAAATGTTACCGTAAAAAACAGATACCAAAGACAAAATATCATACATGTTATTGTTTAATTCGTTTGATTATTTTAATCCACGACATTGGTGTATGATTAGTTTTTCTACCTTAAATTTAGTTCGTGAAATGTTTATCATATTATCTAAGAGCATCTACAGCGGTGAACTCAATATGAGTTCTTTAGATGGGGTCCACTGTGCTACATCATCTTGAAACAATTCACTCATTTTCTACTCCAACGGTGAACTCAACATGATTCAAATTCTACTATGCCACATCACCCTAAATCAAGTCATTCATTTTTTACGGTTTAACTTTTAAAAAATCATATTATATTCCATTACTTTAATTTATATATTAATATTTAATTTTATTATAACTTAAAATATTAATTTAAATGGAAAAATAAATAAAAAAAGTACATTAATAAAAACTTTAATAAACTTCTGTAACAAAAATTGTGAAGAAAAAGTATGAGTAACAAATTGTTTCTATTAATGAGCTAACAATCGTAATTAAAGGAGAAAAAAAAGGCTAACGGTGGTATATTAACTAAAAAAAAGCTAATGGTTACAAAATTATTATTATTTAATAAATTAAAAAGAAGTTAACAGCTATAAATTAATAAAAAATGATAAATTTATTATTATTAATAAATTAATAAAAGATAGCGGTTATAATTATATTATTATTAAATTATGAAAGTAGATAGAAAAAAAAAAAGTAACTGCTATGAAGCACTGTTCCTTCCTGACAGTACCGTAATGACACCTTGGCACAACTCCAACGGTGAACCCACAAAAAACTGGAAGTTAAGTAACTACACGCTGGCGGACGAACTCATTTTCACTCTCGTTGTAGATGCTCTAACATTGCTTGTATAATAAACGACAATTTTATAGTTTTAATCTTTCACAACGTGTGAATCCACCGCTAAAATTGCGAAAGTATTTTGATTTTTACAGCAAACTCCTTCGAATGCACCGAAGTATTATATTAAGATATTTTTTCTGTAATATTAATATTTAATTCATAATTTCACATTGTACAATTAATTCTCATGTAAATAAAAAAAAAATCATATCAATTTGATCAATGAAATAAAACTCGGTGTCTTGAGAATATAGTAGATAGATGTGGATAGTTTTATCTTTTCTTTTCTTTTGTTTTGTATAAGTAACTTTTCTTATTTGGTGTAAAAGAGAAAGTTACAAAAAGTAATATTAATTAACTAAGATGTAAAATGCTTAATGTAATAAATTGGGTGGAAAGTAAGTACTGCAGCTACAAATTAGGAGTAAGCATTATCTCTATTTTCAAAAGAAGTTGAGATGTCTAAAAATGTAATTGAAATGTCTATTAATATTAATATTGTATCTTTTGTGTGAATAACTTTTTACGGATTTAATTATAAGTAAAAATATATATTTTTATATTTATTAAGAAATACATTGTAAAATAGGTTAATCAGTCCGATTTCATCTAAATAAGGATAGGTCATGTCAACTAGAATTGTAGGATTACTCCACTGTTTTTTATGGACCGACGGTTGACGTATTAAGTCACCAATGATATATACTAATTAAAATATTCATAAAAAAATTAAAATTGTAAAATAAATAAATATAAAGATAATTGAAGGAAATCAAAATAATGTCACGATTAAGTCCACTAAAAATATGAAATTGTCATTTAAATATTTATATTTTATCATTTAAAAACTTATAATAAATCAACACAACAAAAAAAAAAAAGTTCATGAATTGATCTAGTGATAAATTATTAGAAATATGAGGTTAAAGCATAAAACTAAAGGGATTAATTTAAATGTATTTTTCCCTCACTCTATAGAAGAGAAAATTAGAAAATCAATCGTGACTTATATATAAAAATAAATGTAAAAATAAGTTTAATAAGTTTTTTTCTCTTTATTTTAGTCTGATGGACCAACCAGTTGGGTCAAACTTGTTTAGCAATCTTTAATTAAGGATGATAGTTAATTAAAAAAAAGATAATAATTAATTAAATACATCAATTTTCTTGATATTATATATAAAAAATATTTATTAACCTACTTTTAATTATAATGATTATCTCATCACCACAAGAACAAATTATTTAAGTGTAATTATAAAATAATAATATTAAATATAAATAGATTAGTTAATATTTATTTATATTTGATTTAAAAATTTAGACATTTTATTTCTCTTATAATTGAATTCAGAGAAAGTATATATATAGATTATTAGACAAATAAAACGTATTTTATTTTATGTGCATCTTCAGATCATTCAAGGTATTGTTTTTATACCAGTTATTAGTACTAAATTAATCGATAAAGACTATGTATAGATTAATAAAACTCAAGCATGTATAAGTGGTAAAGTCAATGTGCATTCTATAAAAAATGAAAAAAGAAAACAGACATGGACATTCATGTAATAATATTGTAGGTAAACACTTAGTAATTAAAAATAACAAAATGACTCGATATTGAATGATTAAACGTTAAATATCATTTTCGACAAAATTCTAAAGTGTCATAGTATTCATCTATGTTGAATACATCCATTTGACATCCACCCATGTGGAATTTTTATGACTCATTAAAAAAATAATAATAAAAATAAAAACTAAAAATAACAATACATAGTTTCGTCTTTGTCGTCCTCTCACTAGGCCATCTCTCTCGCTTTCCTCGCTACCTTGTTGATCTCTCACTCTCAATTATTGTCTCGTCCTCACGCTCTCTCTCACTCTCGACCAAAATAATTATTTAATCATCTATAAATTCATATACAACAAAATTAATATTTGAATTTTTAACAGAAATTTCACTGCAATAAACAATAACAATTAAATCAAGAAAATATATTCATTGTGGTTTAAAATAGTTCCGAACAAAAACCAAACGAGATATAACTACTTCACAAAAAATAGAAAAAATTGTTGGAATATAAGTGTGGATAAAGATATGATTTAAGATGAAAAAGTAAATGTTAAACACTAACATAAAAGTGAAAAGATACATATTCACATTTTCTTAGAGTATTTGGATGAAATGATTGAAGATTTTAGATAATTTAAAATACTAGTTATTTAGTGATAAATATATGTCTTATGTGCGATTTTTATAATATTTTATAATTAGTATATTATAATTATTTTTGTTTAGATATATAAACAAATAATAAATTTAAAAAATGCAACAATAAAAAATTATATGTAGTGTTTTAATTGTTTTTATATTTATATCCATGATATTAAAAAATATATTTTTTTATATATTATAATTGTTGTCATTTTTATATCTTTAATAACAATATTTTTATAATAAATTATAATAGTATATTATGATTTTTCTCATTTTTATTTAAAAGATCTAAGAAATACTAAATTTAACTATGTATATGAATTGTACCCTTCGATGGCATTCTTAGAGTCTCATGTCTAAAAATAACATGTGAAAAAATTGATTTGTGAAAAAATTCTAGTTGCTATATTATAATTGTTCTCATTTTTATATCGACAAAGTTAAAAGAAAAATACTAACTATTTAGTGACAAATATTTGTTTTGTGTATGAGTTTTATAATAAATTATAATTATTCTCATTTTAATTTATTTAGATGATATAAATAATTGCTAAATTTAAATAATTAATTAGTGACAAATATTTGCCCGAATATAAATTGTATGCACCAACAACTTCTTTAATGACTCATTTCTAAACAAACAACACACAAAAATTATATTCAAATGTATTATAATTATTCTCATTTTTATGTGAATGATATTATGAAAAACACTAATTTTAATTGATACTTCAGTGACATACATTTGTCCCGTTTATGTTTTTTTTATAATAAACTATAATTAATATATTATAATCATTGTAATTTTATTTTTAAGATATAAAAAAACTAAAGTGAATCTATTGATTAGTTGCAAACATATGTCCCCCGTGTATGAATTTCACGCTCAAACGACTTTTGTTACAGTTTAGTTTATTATAATTGTTCTTGTTTTATATCGATGATATTTAAAGGCACTAATTTTTATTAATTATTTAATGACAAATTATTTTTTGCAAGTATAGTTTTTGTAATAAATAAGTACTAAATTTAACAAATTGATTAGTAACAATTATATGTCCATATATGAATTGTTTACTCCAATAACTTTTTAAGTGACTCTTTCTAGAAAAACAACATGAAAAAATTGATCATGTGCGAAAAAAAGTATAGTTAGTGTTTTATTATTATTCTTTGTTTTGATTGATAATATTAAAAAAAAACATTAATTTTATCTAATTCTTTAAATATTTTTTTCATTGTTTTGAAAAAGGGACATTTACAAGTTAGGAAGAGAGACAATAGAAGTGAATTGATGGTAGAAACTTGAAAGAGGAGAACATGGGATCCTTGAAAAATACAAAGTTTAATTGTATTTTTGGCTCATTTAATTTTTTAATTGTGCAATGTTGGTCTCTTTGATTTAAAACGAGTAATTTTAGCCCTCACATTTATCTCCTTTTTTATTTTGTAGTCTCTCTTCGTTTTTTTCTATTTTATTGTGATGTGACATGATATCTGGATTTTCTAATAAATTTGTATGACATGATGAAAATTTTTTATTTTAATTAATTAACAATAAAATAAAATTATACTTAATTAAAAAAACAAAGAAAAATTAGAATCCATAGCATTCAATATGAAGCACATATGTATACCAGATTGAAGGACAACAACAATCAATCTGAATGCTCATGACATTATAATTAAACATCTTTTAATCAAATTCTACAACTTTATTAATATTTTTTTTCTTTCATTTCTCTTTCTTCCTTCTTTTCTCTTTCTCTTCCTTCTTCCTCCTCTTTTTCTCCTTCTCTCTCTTCCTCTTTTTCTTCATCTCCTTCCATTCTTTTTTCCTTGCTCTGCAAGTTCAAATACTTTGATTTCAAACTAGATAGCTCAAACTTGTCATCATATGAATCTCTTTTTGACAAAGTTTCAAAGTCGTCTTTTTCGGAGCTCGAATGAAGTTGGAAATGGAAGTTTTGTGAATGGCAATAGTGCAACGACAAAAGTAGTTGAATAATTTATTAAAACCTCAAAACAGAGGAAAAATGGATCAAGAATGAAACTAAGGGTTATAATTTTAGTTTTTTTAATTAAGTAAATATAGTTTTGTTTTATTTAATTAAAATACTTATTTTTTGTAAAAGATTAATTGAAATAAAATAATTATCCCCATGTCATGTCTGTTGGGTGGGCTCACTCCCCAAGTGGAACCCACCAATTTTACTAGTATTATTATTATTATTGAAAAAAAAAGAAAAAGAAAAAAAAAGGATTTTAATGGGCTTGGCCCACTTGAAGGTAATAAAAAGGGATTTAGAAATCCCTAAGAATACACACAGAAAAACAACGGAAGAATAACGGTTGCCAGAGAAGAAAAATAAGGGTTTGGTTCCAGTGGTGGTAACAGGTGTGTAGCAAACTTGCTCTGTTTGATCTACAAATTTAGTATGTTATTCCTACCACTGAGTTTGTTATTTTAATATATAATTTGAGTAGTTTTATCTTCTCTGAGAGTTACTTTGGCATACCCACTTTAGTGGAAGGTTGTTATAAGATTGTTATAAGGTTGTAATAGAGTTGTTATAGTTGATTGATATTCCCTATTGTTATTAGGAAGACTCTTGGTGTACCCATTAATTATTATAGTGAAAGTTTTACTGGACTAGGTCGCGTGGTTTTTATTCTCTCAATTTGAGGGAAGTTTTCCACGTTAAAAATTGCGTTTGTCTCATATTTAATTTTCTGCCAAATTATTATTGCTCTTGGAATTGTATTTTCTGTTTGGCCATTTATCTGCACAGGTGGGGAAAAAAATATTCCGCATTATTGAGATAATTATCGCTAATTATCTCTGGTTTTTTCCCAACAATGTCAAGTCATTAAAAAGTTCACCCTATCATTATACATCACTAAAAAATTGAAAAAAAAAAACAAGTGAGAGACTACAAAATCAGAAAGAGGGTAAATATGATGGTCAAAATCGTTTGTTTTAAACTACGGGATCAAAAACGCACCATTAAAAAATAAGAACGGCCAAAAATACAATTAATCTAAAATACAATAATAGCCCTCAAGTTCAATTAATATTGTGTCATTTTTATAAATTTTAAATCTTTTGGAGCTAACATAAAATAAAATATTTGATCAAAAATAAAATTTTAGAAAAATTGATGGACTATTATGAAAATTTTTAAGGATCAATTTAAAAAATTTGAAATTTTTTTAGACCAAATTACAAAATTTTGAAAGATTATGTAAATTTGAAAAAATTATATGGACTATTTTATGATTCATCTATAACATTAATAAAGACAATAATAAATATATTTTATGTAGCCTATTTTTCCTTTCAAATCTACCCTTAGAGGTTACCAAAAACTCCATATATTAATTTCCATCTATTAAAAAAAAAAAAAACTTCCCCTAACTATTACCTATTATATTACTTCAATTTTAATTTTTTTTTCTAGCATTTTTCGACCAAAGTTTTCACACTCTCTTCTTTTAATGCAGTAAAAAAGCAGATAAATGGAAGTATTTTTATCTAGACATTAGTATATTATAAAGCAAAAAGAAAATTTTAAAGTATTAAATTTCTATTTATCAAAGTATCTCATAAAATTCCTTTATTTTGAGAATTCTTCAATATCAAAATAAGGTAATTTACACTGAAGAATTTGATTTCTCTTAAAAATTTACATTTCCTCAAAAAAATTCCTCATCCAAATTTTAGAGAAATTAAAATTCGAACAATTCAAATGCTTTAATTACCAAATAAGACAATTGCAAAATGATCATTATTAGTGCCACTATTAGTAATAATAATTTTTCAATCCCCAATTTTCTTTTTTAAAATGGTTCAATTACATTTTCTTCATTTATAAATTTTATTGTTTGGATAAAACAATATATAAAAGTTTTGGGTAAAAAGTAAAAATTTTGGAAAAGTTAGGGGACCAATTTGCAAATTTTGAATTTTTATAAAAGACCAATTAGTAAAATTTGAAAAGTTATAGGACTAATGTGAAAGTTTTTTTAAAAAATATAAGGACTTTTTAAGATTTATATTTTATATAGTAAATAGTGAATTTTAAATTTTTTTTTTAATGTTTAGGTAGTATTTGAAATTATTTAAATTCAACTTTAACAAAATACGTAATGAAATTACTCCATTTTGAAAAATTTCTAAAAAATTTCATCCAAACAAAGTCATTTATTGTTAAAGAATATAAATTATCTTAAAAATTTACATTTGTTCATCCAATTACGTTTTTAGAGTTTTGAATAAATATATGATATTCAATTCACCTATAGGACTCCTCTTAATTCAATGGGATGATCCAACAAATAAATCATTTACGAACATGGCGCTTGCACACATCCTTCAAATGTAATGGCTAATTGCATTAAAAAATCGCATTCAACTTATATGACAAACCTCCTTCATCTAACAAGTGATCAATATATATAATTCATAGTAGACTTTTTTATTTTATACTACTGATTTGATAGATCCAGCTGGAACTCATTTCAATCCTCCATGTTCTTAATTTATCTCATTAATCAATTTAAGGAGCGACAACTTGCATGGAATTATATATAAAGAGGAATTATGAAGTGTATATGAATACAACAACGAGTCTCAAAAAAATGGCAGGTTCATCTTCCTCACATGAAGTGTTCATCAGCTTTAGAGGCGAGGACACTCGTAGGACTTTCACAAGTCATCTAAATAGTGCTTTGAGAAGGTTAAGCATAAGAACCTATATAGACGACAATCTTGAAAGAGGAGATGAAATACCAGAAGCACTTATCAAGGCAATTGAGGAAGCGAAACTCTCTGTGATTGTTTTCTCTAAGAATTTTGCGAATTCAAGATGGTGTTTGGATGAAGTGGTAAAGATACTCGAGTGTAAAAAGTGTTAACAATGAAAAGAGGAAAAAAGAGGAAGAAGAGAAAACAACCACTCTAGGGTTTCATATCATATAATAAACCAAAACTGAAGTTAATAGGGTTACAATGAGTATATATAGAGGAAAATAGAAAATATCTAAAATACCCTTACTACTAATATATAATAATATTATCTAATATCTCCCCTCAAACTCACGATGCATTAACATGGAGCATCGAGAGTTTGTCAACTAAAAAACGGAAACGTTTAATGGAATGCATCTTTGTGAACAAATCAGCAATCTGTAAAGAAGAAGGGACAAATGGTAGAGTAATAGTTTCATGCTGAAGATGATGACGAGTAAAATGACAATCAATCTCAATGTGTTTGGTGCGTTCATGAAAGACCGAGTTGTGAGCAATTTGAGTAGCACTCTTGTTATCACAGTGCATCGGAGTTGGCTCAGCAAGAGAGATACCCATATCAGACAAAAGCCAACGCAACCAAATTATTTCAGCGGTAGTGGATGCCATAGCACGATATTCAGCTTCTGTAGAAGAGCGAGAGACAATGTCTTGTTTCTTACTCTTCCAAGAAATAAGAGAGTCTCCAAGAAAGATACAAAACCCTGTGGTGGATTTACGATCAGTGGTATCACCAGCCCAATCAGCATCAGAATAAGCTCGTAACTCCAATGAGGATGACGATGGAAAGAGAAGACTTTGAAATTGAGTTCCTCGAAGATAACGAAGAATCCGAAGAACTGCTGCCCAATGTACTGTAGTGGGGGAGACAACAAACTGACTAACAACATGAACAGCATAAGCAATGTCAGGTCTGGTAATCGTAAGATACACTAAGCTGCCAACCAAAGTACGATACAAAGTGGAATCTGGTAAAGGAACACCATCCGAGGGAGCATATTTTACATTCAACTCAAGAGGAGTATCTGCTGCTCTAGTATCAGAAAGACGAGCCTGATCAAGAATGTTGGCAATGTACTTGGATTGAGAAAGAAGGTAGCCTCTAGGAGAGTAGGCAACTTCAATCCCCAAGAAATAGCGAAGAGTTCCCAAGTCCTTCATCTCAAACTGTTTGGCTAACTGCAATTTCAACTCATTAATTCCACTAACATCATCACCTGTAATAATCATATCATCAACATATAGAGAAAGTATAATGCGACCATGAGTGGTGGACCTTATAAACAATGCAGAATCATGTTCACTAGAGCGAAAACCAAGAGAAGTGATCACAGTAGAGAATTTCTCAAACCAAGCTCGAGGAGCTTGTTTAAGACCATATAGAGCCTTTTTTAACTTACATACTTCCCCTGGATCATGAGAAACTCCTTGTGGAGGGACCATATAGACTTCTTCATGAAGCTCACCATTTAAAAAGGCATTTTTGACATCCATTTGGGAAATATGCCATTGACGAATAGATGCAACTGCAATAAGAGTACGAATAGTGGTCATCTTGGCTACAGGAGCAAAAGTTTCTTCATAATCCATACCATATTGTTGAGAGAAACCCTTAGCAACAAGACGTGCTTTGTAGCGCTCAACTGACCCATCAGACTTAGTTTTGATCTTGTATACCCAACGAGACCCAATAGCACGTTTTCCAGGAGGAAGAGGTACTAATTCCCAAGTGTTGGTTTTGTGCAATGCAGATAGTTCTTCTGCCATAGCCTGCTGCCAAAGAGGATCAAGAACAGCCTCTTTATAGGAAGAGGGCTCAGACAAACTGTGAATAGAGGTTAAGAAAGAAGCAAACGAAGCTGAGTAAGTTGAATAGACAAAATCAGGTAACTGAGTAGACTTACGTTGACGAGAAGGGTAACGAGGAGGATCAACAATCGCAGGAGGTGGTTGGACAGCCGGGGGGACAAGAGGGATGTCATCATGTGGAGTAGTAGTATTTGTCCTGCAATTCTCAATAGTACAATCACTAGAAGCGCTATCATTAGGACCAAACGGATCAATATGGGTTAGTTCAGAACTCTTAGTAATCTGCGAATCAGAGGAAACAGAGTAAAAAGGAATGTGCTCAAGAAAAACAACATTACGAGATACATAAAGTTTTCTTGCATGAGGATCATAACAACGATAACCCTTTTGACCATCCCCATAACCAAGAAAAACACACATGGCTGAACGAGAAGACAACTTACTGCGCTCTACTTGAGGGCGAAGAACAAAACAAGTAGAACCAAAAACTTTCAAAGAATAGTAATCAGGGGTAGAAGCATATAATTTTTCAAAGGGAGACAAACCTGATATGATAGAGGATGGAATTCTATTAATAGCATGAACAGCAGTAAGAACTGCTTCTCCCCAAAACTCACTAGGAACTGAAGCGGACAACAAAAGGGAACGAGCAGTCTCTATAATGTGACGATGTTTCCTTTCAGCAACTCCATTTTGTTGAGGAGTATCAGTACAAGATGTTTGGTGGCGAGTGCCATCATAAGCAAGTAATTCAGAAAATTTATTAGAGGTATATTCACCACCTAAATCACAACGAAAACACTTTATAACAGAATTATGTTGAGTTTTGACCATTGCACGAAATATATGATAAATGTCAAAAAATTCAGACCGATTTTTCATAAGATAAACCCAACAATAACGAGTGTAATCATCAATAAACGAAACATAATATCTAGATCCACCTTTGGTGAGCACCGGTGATGGACCCCAAACATCAGAGTGAACTAAATCAAAAGGCGCATATGAAACGGAAACACTTTTACTAAACGGTAAAGCTGGAAATTTAGCAAGTTTACAACCACAACAATCTGAGATATCACAGGGTTTTAACTTTCCTAAGGCTCCAGTAGAAGCCAAATATTTTAATCTAGAAGCAGAAACATGTCCAAGGCGAGAATGCCATAAATAAAAACTAGAAGATAATGAATTCAAGCGAAAACTAGATAATAAGTCAGCAGTAGTTGTTGAGGCTGCAATATCTGGGAGTCGTAGTTCATCCAAAACGTAAAGTCCCCCCTGTCTATGGCCTGTCCCAATCAGCCTCCCAGAATGTGGATCCTGCACACAACAAGAAGTGGAAGAAAACGTAACCGAATAACCGAAATCACATATTTGACTAACAGAAGCAAGACTCAAAGTAAGATTAGGAATATAATAAACATTAGAAAGAGACAAGTTAGGTGTGGAGACAGAACCAATGCCTGCTAGTGGCATAGGAGTGCCATCAGCAGTCATAACTGACACAGACGA
>NC_021166.2:25036960-25042867 GCF_000331145.2 Cicer arietinum
CTGCTAGTGGCATATGAGTGCCATCAGCAGTCATAACCGACACAGACGATGCAGGTTTCACAGACACAAAAGATTTATCATCGTATGTCATATGATGAGATGCTCCAGAATCAAGAATCCATATGGAAGGAGATATACCTGACATACCAGAGGAGTTCAAACCTTTAGAAGAGGTGGCAGACATGGCATGTGATTGAGTGGCAAGAAGTCTTTGAAGTTGTTCTGCAATATCAGATATTTGGGAAGCACTCTCAGATGAGTATACAGAACCAGAACTAGAGTCAATGGTAGGAGGAGCAGAAGCAACAACATTGGACGATGGCCCCCTAAAATTCTTCTTATGTGCTCTCCCCAATTTCGGATATTAATCCAAGTAATAATTTTTGAATTACTAACATTCCATGTTTTCAGATCTTTTGCATATTGAGTTTCATCCTTTTTATCTGTAGGCTTAACAGAAGTTCCATCAACAAAACTCCACATATCTTTTCCAATCAAAAAATTTTTCATCACATAACTCCAATAAGAGTAATTTTGTCCATTGAGGTGAACACTAACAGCTTGAAGAGAATCATCCTTAACACCAGCCATAACAAATAATGACAGAAAAATACGACAAACACAATCACTGAGAGAAAATAAATTAAGGATAACCTGGTGCTGTGCGAGCACGATTTCTCCCTCTTCAGACGTCGTTTCGTCGATCCGACCGTTGAAGACGAAGACCTATATGTTGTGAACCGGCTGTCCAAAAATCTGCCCGATCCAACGGTTAACGAATGCGCAATCGATGTTTTTCTGAGACTGATTTAACAAAATCGGGAATAGGGTTACTCTTCTCTTTTCTCTTTTGGTGGTTGTCTTTCCTATCAAAATAGTCTCTCTCTTCTCTACGGTAGATCCCAAAATCAACCAAAGCTCTTTGATACCATGTTAACAATGAAAAGAGGAAGAAAGAGGAAGAAGAGAAAACAACCACTCTAGGGTTTCATATCATATAATAAACCAAAACTGAAGTTAATAGGGTTACAATGAGTATATATAGAGGAAAATAGAAAATATCTAAAATACCCTTACTACTAATATATACTAAAATACCCTTACTACTAATATATAATAATATTATCTAATAAAAAGAACAAAAGGCAAATTATATTACCTGTTTTTTATAATAATATTATCTAATAAAAAGAACAAAAGGCAAATTATATTACCTGTTTTTTATGATGTGGAACCTACCAATGTTAGAGGACAGAAGGGAAGTTATGCATAGGCTTTTGCTGCGCATGAGAAACGTTATGAGAGTAAGATGAGCATGGTGCAAAAATGGAAGGATGCTTTGGCAACAATTGCTGATCTCTCCGGATGGGATTTCTCCATCAATAGGTATACTAATTATATACTTTTTTTTGCACTTCTTTACATATTACACAAGAGAATAGTGTCATTTGTACTTAAATTTGTACAAAATTACAACAAATGAAAATGGTTAGAAATGGTGTTTGCATAAATTGTGAAGTCAAAATAATTTTTTGGATTACAAAATGAGTTAATTAATGACTAAGTGTAAAAGGGACGGGACAGAAAATTAAGAGAACCATTAGATTAGCCGGTGTTCATGAGTTTGAATCGAATCGTCGATCAGATGAGCAAACCGAAACCAACTCAAGTTTTACTAAAGTGCTACAAACGGTTTTTCTTCTTATTGAAATGTATTTTTTGTAGGATAATTTTGTAAAAACTAAAAATGTAATTTATTTTATTGAAATTGAAAACAAAATTTTCACATTTTATAAGACTAAATATTTATTTAGTTCTACTATATTTTATAAAACAATATAGTTAACTGTTAGGATTAATTCAAAGTTTGTAACTGAATTAATTAACTTTCATTGAGCGTACCAATTGGCTTATATACAACTGAACTACAAAGGGGGCCAAACCCAACAGCACAAACTCAACTATTTATAACTATTTATAAGTACATTTAACATCCTCCCTTAAACTAAGCTACACTAACAATAGGTTTAGTTCAATACACCAATAAACAACTAATCAAAGAACTTGTTTGGATCACACAATTGAGTCAAACTAATTAATTCCTAGTTGTTCACATAGTTTCTTAAATGCATCATTCTTTAGTGGTTTGGTCATTATGTCAACCACTTGATCTTGAGTATTGCAATGTACAAGTCCAATTACTTCATATTTAACCAAAGTATGATTGTGCATTTGTCTTGAGGGTGCCCCAATGTCTCAAGTATTCTTCTCAACCACACAATTTGAAAACACATTTGCTGCTATGAACTCAACTTTAGTGGTGGATAATGCCACAACATGATGCTTCTTTGAGAACCATGAAACGACTCCATTTTCTAATATAAACAGATAATCATAAGTACTCTTTATATCATCTATCTTCCCAGCATAATCGCTATCCATATAAGCTACAAGTTCAGATTTTCCAATTCTAACATATTAAATTCTAAGTTCCAGTCTCGCTCTTAGACACCTCAAAATTTTATTTGCTGCCAACAGATGAATATCAATTGGTTTTTTCATATATCTACTAATCAAGCACACTACAAACATGATATCAGGCCTTGTTGTAGTCAAGTACATTAGGATGCCAATTATCTGTTTGAGTCCAATTGCATCCACCATGTTGACATTTCCTTCTTTTGTCAATCTGCAACATGGAACAATGGGACACTTAAATGCATTGCAATTTTTCATTTCAAATTGCTCAAGGATGTCTTTAACATACCTTGTTTGATTATGAACATCCTGTTATCATTTTGCACTACCTCAACACCTAGGAAATGACTCATTTTTTCATGGTCAGTCATATCAAACTCTTTTTCTATGAATTATTTGAAAACATAAGTAATGTTAGTATTGTTTCCAGTAAAAAAATCAAATCATCGACATACAAACTTACAATGAATAAGTCGCTTTTGTCACCAACCTTGACAAATAGTGTATGTTCAAATGGATATTTAACAAAACCTTCTCTTTGAAAGTAGGAATTTATCTTGCTATACCATGCCCTTGGTGTTGGTTTTAGCCTATACAAAGTCTTTTTTAACTTTTAAACCTTGTCTTCAACCAATTTCTTCAAATAACCCTAAGGATGATCCACATACACTATATCCTTCAGCTCACCATACAAGAATGCACTTTCGACATCAAGTTGAGGCACACACCAACCTCTTACAGTTGCTACTGCCAAAAATGAAATAAACACTTACTTTCGTCCCTTAAAGTATTAGGCGCTCTCACAATAGTCTTTGGAAGAATGAGAATTAAAAATAAATCATGAACCACTTCTTTGTTAGTCAAAATAGTCCCCGACGTTAAATGTCTTCCATAAACCCGTTAATTTACACATAAAATGCTACGTGGCTCAATATTTTCACATAATTTGACTCACTCATCCAGGAACTAAAATGACTTAACCTAAAAAAAAGTTCCATGGATTTTGTCTTCCTCAAATTTCTTTTTTCTGGTTTTTTCTTTGAATTTCATGAAAGTTGTAGCTATGGATTGTAACTTTCATATGCATTTAGTTTGATTCTAATTGGACATCTACAAGTCTAAATATGGCTGGAATACTCCATATAGGTAATATTGATTTCTCACTAAAATTCAGCACTGCACTAAAACAAAGAAACGACACAAAACTACGAAAAAATCTCTACTTAATTAAAGAAATAAGAACATAAACATTTTATTAAATCCAAAAACTATAATCAATAAAATATATCAAATTAATCCTTAAATTAACTAATGATTGAAGATAAATAATACTAAAAACAATAAAAAGATATGCATATGATAAAAAGTCATCAATAGATCAGGCTTCCTGTGTATTTCTTTGTGCATAACTATTTTGAAAAATATGTTGATGTCTTTTATATATATATATATATATTGATATTTTTAGTTGTTTTTATTTTTGGCTTTTAAGATAAATTTTTACTGGACGTTGAAGAATTAGATATCATAATTAGTATTTGCCCCTTATGATGTTTGTACTTTAAGTACAGTAACAAGACGGAAGCTGAACTTGTTGAGCAAATTGCGAAGCATGTGCTGCAAAAGCTGAATCATGCTTATGTTGGTGACCTAGATCAGGAAATTGCTAAACTAGAGCAACTTGAACAGCTTCAACAAGAGTATAATCAACTTGTATTTACTAATAGTAGTCGCGAAGCTCATAAAGCAACGGTTCAACGCATAATGGAGGTTAAAATGAAGAGAAGTGTTCGTTTGATTCGTTTCACACCTGAGACGCTGTCATACTTGGAAGGTTCAGATGCTTTTGATATTTATCTGTAGTTGAATAGGGGACAAGTTTTTTTGTTTTTTTCACAAAAAACTTCACAAACTTTGTTGGTATTATGTTTTTATCATGTTTTCTTGTCGTGAATAAGTTGTAAAAATATTTGGTCTTCAGAACTTGCTCCAAAAATTATTTTTTCCTTCTATTCATTCTTTCTTTTTGAATTTGAAAAGAACTTTCTAACTCTTCAATGGAAATTGAGTCGATATATTTTGATTCCTTATAATGCAATTTAGGAGTCAAGGAATGAAAAATCGCGTCCACCACACAGACATCTTCTATTTTTGTCTCCATATCTCTTCATTTAATTAATAATTAGATTATGGCTCGCGCGCTGCGCGGATAATAATTAATTAATTTTATAAGTTTTATAAATAATATTTTATGTATTATAAATATAGTTATCTTATAATATTATTTTATTGATTTATAATAATTGAATATGATTAGGAAAATTAAAATGAGGGAAAATCATGTTTATCACAATCATCTAATTTAATTTTTAAAATATTTTGTAAAATTCCTATGATAACTTATTATATAGGATAATTCTTTGACTCATTGTACTGTGATTGTTAATTTATTTTTCAACATATAATGGTATTTGTATTTATTTGACGAAATAAAATGTAAAATACAAACCCAAAAATAAGATGTAAAAATTTATAAATATGATTTACTATTTAATATTTTTTATTTTAAAAAAATGTTAATGTTGAATTATATTGTAGCGTATTCTAAATTTATTTGTTTTATTATTATGATATTTTAATTGCGAGCATAAGAAGTTGTTGTAAAAAAAAATTATTGAATATATTTCATCAAAAGTTTGTAAAAAAAAATAAGTTGTCGTGGCATCGGTAGTCAATTTTAAATATATATAATAGATGATAGATTTTAATAATTGGAAGTAACTTTTTTATTAATTTTTCATATATTCGTATTTTATGATTATTTTTAATAAATTTATGTATTTCTATCAAATAGAATATATATTTTTGTTTTATAAACTGTTACTAAAAAAATGGATTGACATTAACGAGTAATTTAATTTTTAATGTATAAAATCATTATTCACCATAAGTGAAATAATATAATTGTTTATAAAAAGAAGATTAAATAAAGAACATGTATGTCGATATTTATGAGTGATTAGGTAATTTTTTTTTATTGAATTTAATGACTAATAATATAAATTATTACTATTGATAAATGACTAATAATATTATAAAATAATATTACAAAATAGTTTATAAATTTATTATAAAATAACTTATAAAATAATTTGATAATAATATAAATTATAAATTATAAATTATAAATTATTATCAAACTGTAAAATAATTTGATAAGTTTTATAAGTAATATTTTATGTATTATAAATATAGTTAACTTATAATATTACTTTATTGATTTGTAATAATTGAATATGATTAGCAAAATTATTGATTTGTAAAATAAATTTATAAGTTTTATAAGTAATATTTTATATATTATAAATATAGTTAACTTATAATATTACTTTATTGATTTGTAATAATTGAATATGATTAGGAAAATTA
>NC_021166.2:25043021-25044504 GCF_000331145.2 Cicer arietinum
ATTTATTTGACGAAATAAAATGTAAAATACAAACCCAAAAATAAGATGTAAAAATTTATAAATATGATTTACTATTTAATATTTTTTATTTTAAAAAAATGTTAATGTTGAATTATATTGTAGCGTAGTCTAAATTTATTTGTTTTATTATTATGATATTTTAATTACGAGCATGAGAAGTTGTTGTAAAAAAAAAATTAATGAATATATTTTATCAAAAGTTTGTAAAAAAAAATAAGTTGTCGTGGCATCGGAAGTCAATTTTAAATATATATAATAGATGATAGATTTTAATAATTGGAAGTAACTTTTTTATTAATTTTTCATATATTCGTATTTTATGATTATTTTTAATAAATTTATGTATTTCTATCAAATAGAATATATATTTTTGTTTTATAAAGTGTTACTAAAAAAATGGATTGACATTAATGAGTAATTTAATTTTTTAACGTATAAAATCATTACCCACAATAAGTGAAATAATATAATTATTCATAAAAGGAAGATTAAATAAAGAACATTTATGTCGATATTTATGAGTGATTAGGTGGTTTTTATTATTGAATTTAATGACTAATAATATAAATTATTACCATTGATAAATGACTAATAATATTATAAAATAATATTATAAAATAGTTTATAAATTTATTATAAAATAACTTATAAATTAATTTGACAATAATATAAATTATAAATTACTATCAAATTGTAAAATAATTTATAAATTATAAATTTATTATAAATAATTGCAAAATAATTTTATAAGTAATATTTTATGTTTTATAAATATAGTTAACTTATAATATTACTTTATTGATTTGTAATAATTGAATATGATTAGGAAAATTAAAATGAGGGAAAATCATGTTTATCACAATCATCTAATTTAATTTTTAAAATATTTTGTAAAATTTGTATGATAACTTATTATATAGGATAATTGTTTGACTCATTGTACGTTGATTAACAATTTATTTTTTAACATATAATGGTACTTGTATTTATTTGATGAAATAAAATGTAAGATACATATCCAAAAATAAGATATAAAAGTTTAAAAATATGATTGATTATTTAATATTTTTTATTTTAAAAAAATGTTAATGTTGAATTATATTGTAGCGTAGACTAAATTTATTTGTTTTATTAGTATGATTTTTTAATTACAAGCATGAGAAGTTATTGTAAAAAAAATTATTGAATATATTTAATCAAGAGTTTGAAATTAATTTTATTAAAGATTTACATATACTTTAAATCAATTTTAGATATTTAAAAGTTTTAACTAATTGTTTGTGCTATTGAATTATAGTTATGTTGATATGTACCAAAAATAAATTTTATTAAAAAATAATTTAATTTTATGCAATACTTAAATTTTCATTTATTTTTTAACATTCAAATTATCATTATAATAAGAAAAATTAAAATAAAAAATAGCATTCAATTATAAATATATAATTTAATTGATAAAAAT
>NC_021166.2:25045565-25072481 GCF_000331145.2 Cicer arietinum
AATAATAATATTATTTTATAATAAATTTATAAATTATAAAATTATTATAAATTTATTATAAATAATTGTAAAATAATTTTATAATTTATAAATTTATTATAAAATAATATTATTATTGAGAGGAGGATTGAAGGAGATTAGACATTGAGAGCATGCTTGGGAGGGGAGAAAGGAGGAGAGGTCCATATCAGCTTTTTGGGTGATGTGGAAAATATTTGTATAGGTGGATGAAATATAATGAGGTGGCATTCGGTGGTGAGGTGGCATTCGGAGGTCTGTTTTAAATATATATATTCGAGGGTCTGTTTTAAATTTATAATTACCATTGGTAAATGACTAATAATATTATAAAATAACTTATAAAATAATTTGATAATAATATAAATTATAAATTATTATCAAATTGTAAAATTATTTATAAATTATAAATTTATTATAAATAATTGTAAAATAATTTTATAATTTATAAATTTATTATAAAATAATATTATTATTGAGAGGAGGATTGAAGGAGATTAGACATTGAGAGCATGCTTGAGAGGGGAGAAAGGAGGAGAGGTCCACATCAGCTGTGATGTGGAAAATATTTGTATAAGTGGATGAAATATAATGAGGTGGCATTCGGTGGTGAGGTGGCATTCGTGGGTCTGTTTTAAATATATATAATAGATCACCTTCATCGCCCTTGAACCATAATTCAAAATTTATTTGGAATCTTTGATTTTAAAAGCTTCACAACCTCTCCTTAGAAAGTGTTAAGGAAACTTCATCATAAAGTGTCAACTCAGCAAAAAATGAGGAAACTACTAAGTCAAAAAGTGGGTAAAGTAAGGACCAAAATTGCTCATTTTAAATTAGGGCATCAAATTTTCACAATTGACAAACTTGGGAGACCAATAGAGACTTATTCTTTGTATCATTTTAAGTGATTTACTGCATCTCAAATGAAATATGAGTAAAAGTAGTAAGTGAATAGTTGATGTATCTGGTTAAGAATTTAGTTCATATACATCAACTTTCATTTTTACTTATATTTCAATTCGAAAATCTAGTAAAAAACCATTTCGAATATTTGAAATGTTCGAATTTTGTCTTACTTTTTAATTTCGGAGGTTTCAAAGTTTTGAAGTTTTGGTAGGGTCAGGTTCGAATATTTCAAAGTTTCGAAGGAAGTGAGTGAAAAAAGGAAAGTGAATTTTTTTTGAGGTTTTTATAAATGAAACTAGGGGCAATATGGCCTTTTTCATATGACTGAGGGGTGGGAGGTAAAAGTAGGGGGAGCACGATACATTTCTCTTAAATTTTAGGTGTATTTTGACGGAGGCGGTTCTACTATATAAGCAATAGGGGCTCTTAGCCCATAATATAATAAAAGACTATTTTGATAGTAGTAGTATTTTTATTTTAAGTCTTTATAGGATGAATGGTCGAATGATTTATTAATTATATATAAAAAAATGATATATTTGATAGTATTGATAATAAAAAAATTATTAAATATTTCTAAAATATAACAATTATAATTTATAAAATTATATATATATATATATATATATATTTTAAATTTATTTAAATATTATAGTTATTTATTTTATAAGAATTAGCAGTTTTTTTGTTGCTTTCTAACAGATGCATTTATTTGGTTCTTGTATAATTGTTTGTTCTATCCTATACTTTGCATATGGATTGAAGTAAACCAATCCGCTAGTGTTAACTTTTACTTTTCATCCAAAGAGACCGAATATAATGCTTATGTTTTTGTTTGTTATTTTGTCGTATTGGATTAGTCATCGTGTTTAGATCAATGAATTTCGTATGCTTTATTTAAGAGAATGTGAATCACTTATTTTTAATTGTAGTTCAACATGCTTAGATCAATTAACTAGGCGATGGTTTCACATTTCATTGCGGTAATACATTTACTTGGACATTGTATATAATTTTTACAACAATAGTCAATAATCATTCACCAATATAGAACAATGACAATGATTTTTTTGGAAATTGTATTGACTTTATCTAAATTATTTTAAAGGACACGTATATTTTATTTAATTTCAAAAAATACTCATTTCTTTTATATCTATTAAAAAAATTATATACTTTTTTTAAATTAGAGTTTTCACTTTAAGTCATAAATACATAAATTATATTTTTAATAGCACAATCGAAATATATATTGAGTCTTTTTAATACGACGAATTAAAGTATAATTGCATCCTTTGAAAGAATACAATTTTCCTTTTTTGTATTCAATTTAAGGGAAATTGATTTACTTCCCCTAAGGTCACCTTAAATAACAATAACACCATCTAGTTAATGTTGTCAAACTCTAGATCCTACCTAAAATCTTTAGGATATAGAAAAAACATAGATCGTAGTATGGTAATACGAATCTTAAGATCTCACAAAATAGACAAAATTATACCATAAAATTAAGAAAAATAACCTTAACATAAAAAATTTCGTTAGTTCAATAAAATGTCACAAGTTTAAAACCATTTAATTTAATCATTTAATTTAAGAATTAGAAATTGAAACAGAGGCTTAAAACGAAGACTTAACAAGCAGAGCAGAATACGAAGGTGCCTCTGAGGAATACGAAGGAGCAAATAAAAAGTCACAAGCTTAAAACCATTTAATTTAATCTTTAATCTAAGTATTAGAAATTGAAATAGAGGCTTAAAATCAAGACTTAGAAAACGAGCAAAGTAGAATACGAAAGGTGCCTCTGAGGAATACGAAGGAGCATAATACGAGTAGAGCAGAATATAAAGGAGAAAATTACGAGCAGAGAAGAGCACTGCCTCATGCGCATGTTGCTGGGTGCTGCTACCTTCAAAACCTCATGTGCGTGCCTTTTCTCTATGGGAAACAAGCATAATACAAATGCGAAGAGGTGCAAAACCGGACCAGAGCATGAGTTTTACAACCAGGTCGAAACAACATAAATGGGTCAGAGCTTCGCGAAACAACGCTTCTTCTACGCGACGAGGAGCGGCGCTCCCACGCTTCCTCTCCGCACTTACCGATCTAGGTCATACAACATTTTTTCCTTCGCTCTAACACTATTCACGTTCAAAAAACACATAAGATCTTAGGATGTTATGCTTTAGAGTTGGCTCCTAACAACTTTGCATTTAGTTTTGAAAAACTCTCAGTTCCCTATATTCACTCAAAAAACTGCTTTAAACATTTTTTTGTCACACTTATATTTATTCATGTCATTTACTATAAGACACACTACTTTAATTTGTAAAAGTACGATTATACATCTAATATTTACAATTTTAAAATATATTGTTATGTTTTTAGTAGTACAATCGAAATGTGTATTATAGTGTTTGTTTTTATAAATGACATACAAAATTAAGAGTAATAGAAAATAAATACTATATACAAATTTTGTAGTGAGTATAAGAAAAATGAGTATTTTTTCAAAATTGGAAGAAATATTACTAACAACTTTAAAGTGATCTCATTGAAGAAATATTATACACAACTTTTGTAGTGAGTACAAGAGAATGAATCTTAGTGTCATTTAAAGGGTAAATGCAATTTCCCCATCAATTTATTAAAACAACATTTAATAACCACTCTTGTTGAATATAACCGTTTTCTATCTATTAAAACCAAAATTGTTCTGTTCTGTGTTAAATACAGAACCGTTCTCTGATCATGATAAGCGCACAACGTCTCCTTTCAAATTTTGTAGAAACAACTCATCTGCCAAAACCCTCACAAATCAAACTTATACAATCGAGATTGAACACGGTGCTCGTAAAGGAACGAATGGCGTTGTTCTGCGAGGTATGCTTAGTTTGCATATTCATCCCTTTTCCAACTATTTTTCTTAAGGAATGCATACTCATAACCGATTCACATGCATTTTTGTGTATTTTACCATTCTAGGGATTCGTACTAAAATGATTACTATGTTTTTGCACCTAGCAGAACATATCAATGGTATAGGGAAGTTCACGTCTGTCTCAGTAATTTTTTGCATCCAGGTAACAAAAAGCTTACCAATAGATCAATAAATTTGTAGCTTACTGGTTTGAGTTTAGATTTAAGACCTGTAAACTATATATTATTCAGTTAGACCAATTTGGTTATTTGGTTCAAAATATATTTTACTAAAACTCAATATCCAACTTTAAGATTGGTAAATTAATTAGGTTTGCAAATTTTATTAAGAATGTTATCCTGTATGAAATCCTACATACATATTCGATCTATTTCACATTATGATTATCATTTATCATATATCAATTTACATCCTCATGGATGATTTATGTAGGACGAGTTTGTCTTATATTAATAAGAAAAATTTGTTGAATTATAAGAGTTTAATGGGTGTGCAATGTCGGTGTAAAACTATTTTAATTACACTAACATCCAACCACAACTATTGATTGTATAGTTATTTATTTTATCCAACATGTACAACTTACAATAATATGGCGACCTATAAAAATTAAGGACTCTTCATAGCTGTCAGTGTTAAATTATTTTACATTGACAGTGCATGGTCCCTTTTCTTGAATTATAATCCTGTCTTGAAACAATGCTTTATGTTTTGGTCATATTGTCACCATTGTCAAGTACGTAGTTGTGAGACCTAGAGGATGATAATCGGCATCTGAAAGTTAATATTGAGATAAATGATACTTGCAGCTTTTACTTGGAAGATTATAGAGCATTGTCTCTGTATGGAGTCTCAGGTAGAAAGTTGAGTGTTGGTAAGAGTGTAGAGTAACATATTATTTGGCATAGTTAAGGATGTTGTAAGTATAGAGAAGATAGACTAAGAATTTTATTTCGTATTTTATACTTAGTTAGAATATTATAAGGTTGGAATATTTATTTAGTGGAGATGAATAAGATGTATATCTTTAAATTAGTTAATAATCCTAAGTATATTTTAGCATTGCTAATAAGTAGTGTATCATTACATTTTGAGGCTCAAGTAGGTTTAGTCTTTCAAATACTACTCATTTTAAGGAGTCGATTTTGTTATGAATGATAAAAGTCTTTGTATATATTCCTTATTCCTTATATCTCAGAAGAAGAAACACAACACTCCAAAATCAATTAATCAAAACACTCCACACTTACAAAAAAAAAAAAATACTACCTTAAAATACATTTCAATAACATTCCACTTGTAGTATTGTAAAAATAAAATCCCTCTACTTGTAGAGAAGAAAATAACTAGACCTCACTTGCGCCAAGAACCAAGGTTTTGATTTTGGTTAGTGACGAAATAACATCTGTCATATTAATTCTTGCCTCGGGTGAATATTGACAACAATTCAAGGCTAAACCAAAGATAGATGACATATAAGTCAATATGTCATCAACTTGTTCACCATTTTGTTGGACTAAATTAGAATCCACAACCTCCATTATTGAATTAGGCAATGATTCACTGATCCATGTTTTCAAACTTAGTTCTCCAACAAACATATCATCCGTTGGCTTTCTTCTTGTGAAGATTTCCATCAGCATAATCCCATAGCTGTACACATCTCCTTTCATAGAAACTATTCCCTTAGATCCATACTCTGCATTTTAATACAATAAAATCTTCTTAAGTATAATAAAAATGACTAAATTGTTATAAACTAGTTAATAATTATTAAATCATTTCTTTTCTTTATTTCATGTCAAAATGAGCAAGGAGTTCATAATATCCACTTTTCTTATATACTTTTTTATGAGCAGAAATCAAATTTGATATATGGGGTTTAAAACTCTCAAACACACATTAACTACTAACCTTTTCTACAAAATCAAATAAATTGGTTAAGACTGAAAATATAAAGAAGGAAATGTAAAGTAAAAGAAGAGAAATGACCTGGTGCAAGGTATCCAAGAGTAGCCAAAGTTTGTGTATGAGTCTTAGACTGTCCTTCATCTAAGAGCTTGGCAATACCAAAATCACTAACATGTGCAACCATATTTTCATCCAACAACACATTAGTAGGCTTTAGATCACAATGAACCACTTGTACTGAAGAACCATGATGGAGATATTCCAAAGCATATGCAACATCTATCATTATATTTAACCTTTGCAAGAAATTTAAACAATAGTTATCTGAATATAACCATTTGTCCACACTTCCATTTGACATGAACTCCATCACCAATGCTTTGAAATCAAGATTTGAACAACTACTGATAATCTTAACCAAATTTCGATGTCGTAGATTTCTCATTGCATTGCATTCTGCATCAAAGCTCCTTGATTTCGCCTCCGAGTGTAAATCAATTACTTTAACTGCAATCATCTGTCCATCAGGAAGCTTCCCCTGATACACTGAGCCAAAGCTCCCTCTTCCAAGTAAATTACTCTCATTGAGCCCATTAGTTGCTTTCACAAGTTCATAATAGGATATTCTTCTTGGAGCTCCTAAAGTTGATAAACCCCTTTCAACATTATTTTCAACCTTTTTCCTTTTATGTTTTACAAGTATTATGCAACCAACAACTAAAATAGTCGACACAAACACAATTAAAGGCAATAGGATTTTGATTAATAGCTTCTTTGTAGTTGACCTTTTCTTAACTTGTTTAACACAAGGAGGTACATGTAGGCGAGGATCGCCGCAAAGCGCTTCATTATTCATGAAAGATTGAGCTGTGAATGTTTTGAACTGTCCACCATCAGGAATCTCTCCTTGTAAACTATTATATGAGAAGTTGATGTATTGAAGATAACGAAGTGATGCTAAGGATTTTGGAATAACACCAGTTAACAAATTTTGAGACAAATCCAAAGATATCAAACTTGCCATATCATCAAATGATGTTGGAATTGATCCATACAGTTTGTTATGTGCTAAAGAGAGAGTCTGTAATGTTTTCAAGAAACTGATTGTTGTAGGAATGTTGCTTGAAAAATAATTTCTTGATAGATCTAATAATACAATTGCTCTTAAATTCCCAATCTCAAGTGGAAGATTACCAATGAAATTATTAGAGGAAAAATTCACCTCTAAGATATCTTTGAGACTCCAAAGAGAAGAAGGTATCCTAGAGTTCAAACTATTAGATCCTATGTGTAGTTTTCTAAGAGAAGTCATTTTTACCATACATTTTGGTAAAACTCCAGATAGCTTATTATTTTCTAGATTCAACTCACTCAAACTCTCAATCTCACAAAGCTCCTCAATAAATGATCCTTGTAGTCCATTGTAGCCAAGATCCAATACCTGAAGTTTGTGTAACTCTTTGAATGTTCTAGGTATTGATCCATTTAAATTATTACCATTTAGATTCAAAGATAGCAAGTTGGTCATGTTTCCAATTTCTAATGGAATATTACCATCAATTCCACATGAATCTGCTCCAAAGGATACTAAAGTTAGGTTTCCAATTGACTTAGGAAGATTGGAATGTATATGATTCCTTGATACATCTAAATACTTCAAATATCTACTATTTGTCAAGGAAGTAAATAATTGAAGAGAATCATGTATTATCAAATCATTGTCATTTATGAGAAACCCTTCAAGGAACCTTAAATTTCCAAAAGCATTGGGTAGAGTTCCACTGAATGAATTGTAACTCACTTGAAATTGAATGAGGTTAGAAGCATTGCATATGTTAATTGGAATATTTCCAACAAAATTGTTTAGACTCAAGTGTAGTTGTTGTAGGCTAGGAAGGGTATATCCCTTATTTGATGGAATAATGCCTGAGAAATAGTTTTGTTCAAGATGCAAGTATGTTAATTTTGACATGTTGAAGAGTTTGGAAGGAATAGAGCCACTAAAGCTATTGTTTGCCAATATTAGAAACTTAAGTTGATCAACATACCCAATCTCCTTCGGTAACGAACCTGAAATTGAATAGAAAGTGTGATTAAGTTTTTTAGTATGGTAGACTAGTGGTAATTCTAAAGTATATAAAGGGTTATATTTCCTCTTTTCATTTTCACTTTAGTTAATAAGTACAGTAGAATATAGGTCTTATATTTTCCTTCTCAATTATTTTACTTACAACTTTTGAGAGAAATTTGCATTTTAAAAAATTTAAAAATTGTTTTTGTTATTTCTAAAAATGCACTATTCCTTGTTTGTCTTTCATCTTCACTCTATCGTATTGTTCACAACATGAGTCTTTTATTTCCTTGTGACAATTTAAAATAAATATACATTTTTAAAAATAAAAACATAAAATATTTTCGAAAAGTAAATAAAAAATAAAAGGTAAACAAATATAGTTAAGTTAAATCACTCTTTTTGCTCTTTGATCTTAATATCTACTTTTGAGTTAGGTATTTATCTTATGGGTTAATATTTTTTTTATCACGAAAAAAAAAAAAAGAAACTTCTTTTAGCCCTCTGCAATTTCGAGAGAATCGAATTTTAGTCTTAGTAAAACAAAAAATGATATTATATCCATGTAATATTAAATTCTTTTACTTTTAGTCATTATTTTACTTTGTTCATATAAAATTGTTGTTGATATTGCACGATAGACTATACTTTTTGTTATTTTATTTTAATTCATTTAAATTTTAAAATAATTCACCACTTACAAATCTAAATTTAAAATGAAAAAGTAAGTGATTTAAGTTAATAAAAAGGAAGAAAAAACCATTAAAATAACAAATCATTAACCACTTAGAGTGTTTTCTTAGTCACTAAAACAAAGTACTGCAAACTTGTGGTTAATATTTTCCATTTTAGTGATTAATGAAGTAATTTAAGTGGTTAATATGATATTTGTATACTTCATTTGTTTTAGTAGTTAATAAAATATTTTAAAGTATTTAATGACATAAACATATATATATAATTCATCTATCAATATATATGCATTGCTGACTGTATTTATACAGATTTTTGATGTCTTAAGACTCATCTTATTTCTAGCAAATGTGTCAAGAGTAAATGGAGCTTACCTGTGAAAAAGTTCCCTGCTAAACCCAAGAATATCAATGATGAGCAGTTGCCAATTGATTGTGGAATGCTTCCTTGAAATTGATTGGAGTATAAAGTAAAATTTTCAAGTTTAGGAAGCTGATTGAAAAAATCATTTGGTAGACTTCCATTTAAATAGTTTTCGTCAAATCTGACCACCCTTAAAGAAGTCATGTTGTAAAGAGATGGAATGTTACCTGCACGTGTGCAAACAATAATATCACAAATCACAACTAGCTGATATATATCTAAAAATTGAAGATACTACTGAAAATTTAGCCTTTCTTGATCATTTGACACAAAAACAACAACAAGGATAATTTTGTATTTTCAAAAATTTCTACAGCTTTTTTATTTTTCTTTTATGTCATCATTTCTTCTTCTCATATATAATGTTCATTCGCTGTCTGCAAACAAGGAAGATACTACAGAAAATACATCTAGCATTTCTTGATCCTTGGAATTATAAACAACAACGAGATCAATTTTTTCTTTCACTACATGAAATTTTGAACATTGCAACACTTGGTTTGCGACCGTTCAAGGAATGGATAAGTACTTCAAGATTTTGCTAGTAAAATGTTGAATTAGACAAAGCAGGTGAATGTGTCCCTATGTTTGCTACTTTGGAATGCAACAGCTTTGGTTATCCTTTTAGGCCTAAAACTCATTTTCCAACATGAAACAAATTGTCCTCTTGCACAATATTGACACCACGTGTTTGAGCATATAAGATGGATTTTGTTGCATGCTAATTTTCCCTAGTACTTGTCCATATCAAAGACTAGCTTGATTATGAGTACCATTCATAAAAAATTGCCTCTCAGGGTTAATAATGGAAAAAGTACTAAGCTAGAATCAACAAAAATAAAAGGTACACGTTGTATTACATTCAACTACAACTAGGATGGTCCTAATATCATGTAATTCAATTGAATTTGGGAAGAAACTCTTCTTTTGTTATTTTTTTCTCCGTTTATTTTTTTTTTATAATTTTTTTCTCTGTTTATTTTTTTTATAATTTTTTTCTGTTACTTCTTTCTTTCTTTCTGTTTTTGTTTTATTCTTTTTATTTTATTTTTTTATCTTTTATTATTTCTTAGTTCTTTCTTTCTTTTTATTTCTTCTTTTTTTTAAAAAAATTATTTTTGTTACTTTTTCCTTTTTATTTTATTTTCTGTTTTTTTTATTTAATATCTTTTATTACTTCTTAATTCTTTATTTTTGTTTCTTTTTTAATTTAATTTAATTTTCTTTTTATCTTTTGTTTGTTCTTAGTTCTTTCTTTCGGTTTTTTTCCTGTTACTTCTTTCTTTTTTTTTTCTTTAATTTAATTGTTTTTTTTTTACTTTTTAGTTCTTTCTTTCTGTTTTTATTTTTTATTTTTTTTGTTACTTTTTTTTATAATTTAATATTTTTTTTCTTTTGTTACTTCTTTTTTTTTTCTGTTTTAATTTATTTTTCTTTTGTTACTTATTTTTTTCTTTATGTTTTTTTTATTTAAATTTTTTCTTCTTTAGTTACTTACTTTAATCTTTCTTTCTCTTTTTTTTTTCTTTCTATTTTCCTTCTTTCTCTGCAAATAATATAATCTGCAATCCCACAAAATAATAGTTTTGTTGCATGTGTAATGTTTAAACCAACAGGTGATCATGTTGACTTAGCATGGCAGTTTAATAGTATAAAAGACAAAAATAATATGAAGAGGGTGACATGTGATTTATGTCAAGTTGAAACAAATGGAGGAACTACTAGAGCAAGACAACATTAGTTAGGAATAAAAGGAGACGTAATAAGTTGTAAAAAAAATACTATCAAATTGTAAGCTATTGTTGCAAACAAATTATGATGAGAAACAAGCACAAGAAGCAATATCAAAAGAAGTAGTGGTAGAAAAAGATGTTGAAGAAGTTGAACCTATTTATGTTGAAAATGATGGGGAGGAGGAGCGGAACAAAAAATATATTGAAGTTGATTGGGAAGAGGAGAAGGAAGAAGACTATGTTGAAGATGGTGATGATATTTGATTCCTATAACATGCATTTTATAAAAGAAATTGAACTTGCAAAAGATGGATTGGACAAATAATGAATATGAAGACAATGATTGTCACCTCGAGGAAGAAGATAAGATCAAATGCGATCGTCACAAGAGATTTGAATGGCCTCTTGAAAAGATTAAAAAAATGGTTCAACTAAGAACCTTTGGAGGGGATTTTCCACCTCATAGAAGTATGAAAACTTGCACTTCAATTATCATCAAAAATCTAATTACAAATGTGCGTAAAATTCTATTTAACCTATGGGCACGAATTACATAATTAGCTTCTGTAGAGAACTAAGTTTTTCCAATTTCAAAAAGAGTCAACTAAATGATATAAAACCTAACATTCAACGATTTTATTACACTTCTATTACGACTACTATTTAGAAACAAGAAGCACTTGAAATAATCTATGTTCGTTAGGCTCTCAACAAGTTTCAAGCCTAGCAAAATAGAAATATTTCCTTCCATCTTTTCTTGACGTCTCTTAAATTTGCTTTTAATAATCACACATTCTCGACCCTATGCTTCTTCGAGGTCCATATCATATACCGTCTTAAAAGGGCAAACCAAATTCATTTTTGAACTTTAAAGTTTGTTGAAGGATTCAATTAGAATCTTTCAATAGTAATTCCTTTTTTATAATGTGATTACATCGAGGAACAAAATTTGTTTATAGATTATAGTTTTCTTAACTATTTTAAAGAGTGTTAATTGTTTATAGATTATAGTTTCTTTAACCATCTTAAAAAGTGTTAAGTAATCAGACAATTAGCAAAAATAACTTCTAATTAAGAATAAAATTGAAAAACTAGACTGAGTACAAGTAAAATAATAGTTGTATTTATTGTGTGTTTAATTTTGTTTCAACTTTTGTTCCAATAATCCATTTCAATTTTCCTAAAGCACATATCTAAAAGTGAGATAGGGGAGTATATAATTATAGGTATGTAAAATATATGATTAATTGGATCATATTGATAAATTGAATTACATTAAAAAAAAAAAAAACTAAACTACTTAAATGGTTCATATATTACACCGCATATTTAAAACAAATTAGTTAACTAAATTAATTCAAATCAATTTAACAATTTTAAAATTTAATTAAGATTTTTTCTTAAAAAATTTTTGAAATTTATTTTTCTCGAAATAAAATATAAAAACGTTAATTTAAAAAAAATTAAATCATTTTGTATTTTTAAAAAATATTTGAGAAAAAAATCGAAAATTCTTTTTTTCTGAAATATTTTTTGATTTTTTTTTGAAAAAATAATTGAAACTTTTTTGTAGAGAAATTTTTTATATATATTTTTTTTGAAAAAATTTTGTCAAAATAATTTTGGAATTAATTTTTTCGAAATTTATTTTAAAAAAATAATTGAAACTTTTTTATTGGGGAGTTTGTTATATATATATTTTTCTTGAAAAAAGTTTCTTAAAAAAATCAAAAAAACATTTCTCGAAAAAAAATCAAAGTTTTTTTGTCAAGAATTTAAAATTATTTTCCCGAAGAACTTGTTCGAAATCGATTTTTTAACTTAGAACTTGTTCGAAACCGATTTTTTAACTTAAAACTTGTTCAAAATATTAAATTGGTTTATATTTATAAACTTGTTTCAAACCGATTCAGAACTGCGCTAAACTTGATTCGAAAGTAGTTTTCAAAAACCAAATAAAACTATTAATATGGTTCAATCTAGTGCAGTTTTTACACCATAAACACTCCTAAGTGTTAGATTGGATCAATTTTTCATAAACATGTTACGAGACTCCTTAAATTTTACTGGTTTTGGCAAAAAAACTCGGATATTTTCTACCAAAATCCCTTGTCATAACGCCTAAATGTCTTTCAACGAAAATCGGCTCAAAATGGGATTTTATAGATAATGGATTTGGTTACAACATAAAAAGACCTATTTGAGGCAACATATTTTATATATTATATTATGATTTTAAATTACGGTTTACAACTGCAATTGTAGTTATAATATTATAGATTTTGAAATTTCACAATCGCATCACAACCACAATTTACATCTCAGACGCATTTACTTCATGTCTATGCAATTTGACATCTCGGACGCATTTACTTCATCTCAGACACAATTTACATCTCGACGTAATGTATAACTGCGACTGCAATTTACAACTATGCGGTATATATTTTTTGGGTAATATCTAGTCATCTACACACTATCATCATTAAGCAAGTATATATTGTTGATCAAGTTTATATAACCTTAAACAAGTAGTAAATAATCAATGTGTGAATTAAAATATCTTACCTTCCAAGTTGTTGCCACAAAGATGAAGATATCGAAGTTTGGTCATGTTTCGGATGCCAAGTGGCATCGGTCCTTTATTGAAACTATTGTATGATAGCTCTAATTCGTCCAACACTTCACATTGATGCCAAATAGTTGGCATGTCACCAGAAAGTTCATTATAATAAAGATTAAGATATCTAAGATTTGGAAGCCCTTGACAGATATTTGATGGAAGATTGCCGGACAAATTATTATATCCAAGATTAAAATCTTGTAACAATGAGTTGTTAAATTTTAATATCGATGATATGTTGCCTGAAAGCTGATTATTATCAAGTTCCATTGTTCTCAGCTGACTAAGATCACCCAATATCCCTTTTGGAATTTCTCCTTCAATTCAACATTGAAAAATGTAAGACAGAGATTTAGGATTAATGTACAAACATAAACACAAGAATTATTTAATAAATTTCATTTTATACAAGTAAGAATACTTATGCATGAAATGTTAAACTTTACTTTTTTTTTCCTGTCAAAAAACATAAAAAGTAAAAACAAAAAAACCTTACAACATAAATTGAATTAATGGTTTAGTTTAACTTTAATTGATTCAAATTTTCCTCTAAAAATCTGAACCTATCAACCCAATACACCCCAAATTGGATACATTCAACTATTTTAATAAATAAAGGACAATATTAAAAAGAAAAGTAACAAAAGCTTTGTTGAAATTCTAAACTAACAAATATTATATTTGATTTTTTTTTTATAAAAAAAATTAGATTATAATTTAACCAACAAAATATTAGATAAATATAAAAAAATTATTAATTAAATTAGAACTCAATTCTCTTTTATAAAAAAGATGAAAGCGAGTAACACAAAAAATATTATAAATATGACACTTGATATAAAAAGTACCTGAAAAGTAGTTAGAAGACAAATACATTTCTTGAAGTGAAGTTAAGTTGGTAATTGATTGAGGTATGTGTCCGGACAGCATGTTATAACTTAAATCCAAAACTTCCAGCCGACTAAGTTGACCAATCACAAGTGGAATGCTTCCTTGGAACAAATTTATTGCACAATCAAATTGCTCTAACTTAGACAACTTGTGTATAGATTGTGGGATTAAACCACTAAAATTGTTAATGCCAAGGTACAAATTTTGAAGTTCAGTCAAGTCTCCTAACTCGGTAGGAATTTCTCCAACAAATTCATTATAACTTATATCAAGAACTTTCAACCGACGCAACAAAAAAATCTCTTTAGGAATTTGACCTTGAAGGCTATTGCCGCTAAGGTCGAGTATAACGAGGAACGAAAGATTTCCCAAGTTTGGGGAAATGGTACCTCTAAGACCCATGTTTTTGAGATTCAAAGTATGGACTCTATTGTGTTTCTCATCACAAGTGACACCAACCCAATTGCATAAAGAAGAGGAAGTTGACCAATTATTTGATAAAATGTTAAAGGGGTCTAAAGTAATGAGGGATTTGAATGCTAAAAGAGAAAATTCATCTGTGGTGATGTTTTTTGTATTTGAAGCTAAGCAAGCTACGAAACAATGCACTGAGAGCGAAAAAAGAAAGAGACTAGTGAATGGGTTCATCATTTTTTTTTTCTTATGAGGGATGTACGAGACAATAGTCTGGAAGGATAGATATAGTAGTGTGAAAATGATTTTGTTTCTTATCAAGTCTTTCATTTGTGATATGTGGTCAATAGTGGACATATACTTTTTAGAATTAATAATTTATGATTTTTTTTTCGTTAGACTTTATTGCAGTTTTAGTTTCCTATTTTACTTAAAATTGCAAGAATAGTCCTCCATTTTATTTCTCTTCAATTTTGATTCCAAACAGAATTTTGATCCAAAATTTGATGAAATTTTATTTTTGTTTTTTTGTGTTTATTTAGATCACATCATGTCTCAAAACTCATTGTGCAACATCTATACATGAAATCTATGATCGTAAATGGTGTGATGTGGTTTAAAAAAATGAATCAAATTTTGAACCAAAATTCTGTTTGGAAAACTAAAATTTAGGAGAAATAAATGAGAAACTACTTTTGTGATTCAACTAAAATAGAAGAATCAAAACTGCAATTAAGTCTTTTCATTATTATAAATGAGACGGCGACTTGATTGATGTTAAATAAAGATAATTATTAACGTCTATTATTAACGTCTAAATAAAGATAATCATAAAATTTAATAATTTTTTCAAATACTTATATGTAGTGGATCTTGATTCATATTAAAATTTGTTTTAGTTTTGATATTACAATTTTATGATAAAAATGATTTTGTTTCTTTTAGTACAAGTTTATATTACTTTTGGTATTGAATTTTTTTTGCCACACAAGACACATCCAGCGGATTTTTTTTTTTAAAAGATCCTATTATTTTAAAAAAATCCAAATACTTTACTTTTAAAATTAAACATTAAACTACTGCTTTTTCACTCACTACACAAGTCGCACCCGCTATATACCGGGAATGTAACCTCAGATCATATTTATTTTATTGTTTTAATTATTCAAAATGAATAAAATATTTAATAAAATTTTAATTAAAAATTATTAAATAATATTAATAATGCTATTTATTTGATTGAAAAGAAATTAGTTTGGTGTTTAACTTTAAAAGTAAAGTATTTTAATTTTTTTAATTATATTTTAAGAAAATGAATCTTACCTCAGCACCATTGCCTCATCAGTCATCATCAGGTTTGGTTTCCCAAGCTAGTATCCTCACAGTTTTGGAAAAACTATGACAAAGAGTTACTGTGTGAAACAATGATTGTTTATTACTTTTTAGTAAGTTTACAAAAGAAAAAGATGGAAGTTGGCATTTGATTTGTTTAAATGTTCTTTTGGCCAGTTTTGTACATGGTTTAGAATAAAATATTTTGCATGTTATATTTTATTCAAAGTGTTTGAATACAATACGTGATGTTTGTCACGGTCGTCAAATCTATGTATATATCTATATTTTGATGTGCTTGAAAGTCTAATCAAATTTTCGATATCTCATTACAATTATTATGCTTTGATACTAGTCTGACTTCCTTCCCCAAATACATTTTAATCTCTCCACTTGAGTTGCTTTCACTCTACATAACACATAGACAATATTGAAGAGACACATCTGAAGAAAAAAAAAACACAAGAAATAGAAGATTTAAATTGTATTTTTACGATTTAAAAAATTTTTGATAAAACAAAAGATAAAATAAAATGTGATAAAAAAAAAGTAGAAGAAAATAAAGAGATAGAGAGAAGAAACACAAGTCAAATATTGTGGTTCACCGCTAACAAATTAGCTGCATCCAATTCATTAATACTAAATAATTTAAATCACTAATCACCAAAAATGACAAAAATGAAGTAGTGTCTGCTTTCAGTAATTTTTTTGATTGATGAAATTCATTGACAAAATCAAATATGTCCTCTTTTGAGAATATCCCAACATGCTTTGATGAAATTTAAATTGTACCCATCAGGGCAATGACTCTTATTCCAATCACAATTTTATATATTCTCCTTAATATTTTCCTCCAAGAAAGGTATTGTCAAGGTCCCATTGTCGGTCACTCATAGTTGCCTCAATGCCATCTCACTCAAGTTGGTTTGTTAAAGATCCATTCCATAAACGCTATTGAAAAGTGGTTGTAAACTTCAAATTTTACCTCATCCACACCCTATTAAATCCACTCATCTCCTTTCTATAGAGAAAATAATTGATTTTTTCTTATGTGTTTAATCAAGCTCAAATAGAAGTATCTGATATTGGAATCTCTCTATTTTATTCATCTCAATCCAGATTTTTGTCAAATAAAACTCTCCTTATAGTGTATTTGTTGACAAAACAATTTCGAAATTTGTTTCCTTCTTACAGGGTCATCTACATTTTAAAATTTGCCAATTGCATTTTGAAGTCATTTTATTCACCAACCAATTTCTCTATAATGAGGTTAACAATACTAAACAACTCTATGTTCCATACTTTCAATTACCCTTTTCATAGCTTCGATATTTCTTTAATGACATGCGACTTTCTACCTCTAACATCAAACAATTTTCATGTGTCAGCCACAAAACACTTGAAATTATTAAGCTCTAACTAATTAAGTACAAGAGACATTAACTGGATGAGACAGTAATTTGATATCTTCAATCCACTATCTTAAGACATTTCATTTTTCTATTGCACCTTTTGTAAATAAAAATCTATTAATTTTGCTCATTGACGATTCGTCCAGTCTGAGCCAATTGTATTTCTTTCCCAATGATGGTACATCAATCAAATTTATATCTTCTACAAATTTTTTAAATTAAAAAATCTCCTACCTTTGCCACTTTGAACTCCTACCTTTTCTTTCATTGTGAGACAAGACAACATTAAAATAACATGTTACACATCAATCTCCATAGGTTCATTCTCTATTCAAAGAAAGCAATTCTTCCCGATATTAATGCTTTCTTGATAATGTGCCCCTCTTGTATTTGGCTTCTTGATATCTTTTTTCCGCTTCTTAGATTTGCTTGATATATACTTCATCATTTTCCTTACCAACCACACCGAGTATTGAGCTTCCTTCCACACCTTTGATGCAAGCTCCAAACCTTTTTGATCCCATCTAATATTACATGGTCAAAAGTTTGACCTATATGAGAATTGCATCATCTCCATGGAAGAAATTTGATGAGAAGAAGATTCGATCGTATTAGAGAAGGATATGCCTCTATAAATTAGTTTTCTTCCGCATCAATGTCTATCCTTGATTAATGAAATGTTGTTGCCGAATAGACCTTATGTTGGGCATTTCTCTTTCTTTTTTATCTTCGGCCCTATCTTTGATGACTCTTATTGATGATTGCAAACCAAGTTCTCTTTATTTTCTTAATGATTTTGTTTCTTTAAACTACAAATACTTGGCTCTGACAAGGAAAATAACCCAACAGATGTATTGAGATCAAGATTATCGATTAGTCGCATTGACATTATGAAAATTTTACCATGTATCCCTCATTGTATACCCATGTGCTGAAAAATCATGTAAAACTCCACATTTGCTTTAATATAAATAGTGAAAACCACAATTTCCATCACTTTTTCATTTAAGCTTGTTGGTAATACACAAGTGAGTGCCAATTTTTTGAAATTACTGGAACTATTTTTTGAAGTTTTCCGATATAGACATTATACCACATACACACAAAAATCAAGTTTCTTCATACAGAAGGTTCTCCGAGAAACTTGAAAAAAGTTTTACTTTATACTGAAAAACTTTTTTCAAGTTTGCTAGAACAAATACTATGATGAGAAACTTGAAAAAAGTTTTTTTTGTAAACTATCAATTTTTTTTTCTTCAAGTTTCTTGGTATAGAATTGTGAAACTGCAAAACATGAAATTGATATCATATTAGTGGTTGATTGTGGTTCGGACATGTATGTTAATTATTTTGATTTTGATATATTTATATATTCTTTTGGTGCATTTAAAATATTTATTGTTTTTTATTTTATATTTTTAATTTCATATATTTTATTTGTACTTGGAAGAAATTAGAGACAAGATCCCTTAATGTGTGGATCCAATAATTAACCTTTACACTGTCAATCAATATAATTAGTGTAATTACGGTCAGCATTATTTGTTACCTTATTTTCTTGTAACGTCTTAATTCTAGCCTTAATCATAGGGTCATATATCTGCTAGTGTTTGCTATATATATATATATATGTACACTGTAATCACCAGAAGATACAATAATATTATTCTTTACCTATCATTACATTTCCAAGTTGGTATCAGAGCTTCTTAAGCCCTAAAGGCTCTTGATCCAACACAAATCATGGCATCCACTGCAGATTCAAAGTCCAGAAATGATCTCCCATTCACTGTGCCTGTCAAGTTGGACAGAGACAACTATCCACTATAGAAATCTTTGGTGATCTCTATAGTCAAAGGCTGCAGGCTCGATGGGTACATGTTAGGGACAAAGGAGTGTCCCGAAAAATTCATAGCTTCTACAAATTCAATTAAGAATCCAAATCCTGCCTTTGAAGATTGGCATGCTCATGATTCACAACTCCTTGGATGGTTGATGAATTCAATGACTACTGAAATGGCAACACAGTTGTTGCACTGTGAAACCTCAAAACAACTTTGGGATGAAGCCCAAAGCCTAGCAGGTGCACATACAAGATCTCGAGTCACTTACCTCAAATATGAGTTTCACATCATTAGAAAAGGAGAGATGAAGATGGAGGAGTATCTAGTCAAAATGAAGAATCTCGCTGACAAGCTGAAACTTGCAAGCAGCCCCATTTCCAACTCAGATCTAATCATTCAAACTCTGAATGGTTTAGATTCTGAATACAACCCTATGGTGGTCAAGCTATCTGATCAAACTAGTCTCACTTGGGTTGATCTTCAGGCTCAATTGCTGACCTTTGAGAGTAGACTTGATCAACTGAATAGCCTCACCAACCTAACCCTTAATGCTTCAGCAAATATTGCCAACAAAACTGATTACAGAGGCAAAAAATTCAACACAAACAACAACTGGAGAGGTTCCAACAACAACTGGAGAGATTCTAACTTCAGAGGTTGGAGACGAGGCAGAGGAAGAGGAAGAATGTCTAAGCCAACATGTCAAGTTTGCCACAAGGTCGAGCACACAACAGTAAATTGCTATTATAGATTTGATAAGTCTTATTCAAACTCAAATTATTCAGCAGGCAGTGACAGACAAGGGGCACACAATGCCTTCCTAGCCTCACAAAGCTCTCTTCAAGATTATGATTGGTACTTTGACAGTGGGGCAAGCAATCATGTGACACACCAAATAGAAAAATTCGAGGATCTGACAGAACATCATGGTAAGAACTCATTAATTGTTGGAAGTGGTGAAAAACTAAAGATTGTTGCCACAGGTTCCTCAAAACTAAACTCGCTTAACTTACATGATGTCTTATATGTGCCCAATATTACCAAAAACCTGTTAAGTGTGTCGAAATTAACTGCTCACAATAACATTCTGGTTGAGTTTGATGCAAATTGTTGTTTTGTGAAGGACAAGTTGACATGGAAGGCAATCCTAAGAGGGACACTTAAGGATGGCTTGTATCAACTTTCAAGGACTGAAAGGGACCCGTGTGCTTATGTATCTGTCAAGGAAAGCTGGCATAGAAGGCTTGGTCATCCAAATAATAAAGTCCTAGATAGAGTTTTGAAAATTTGTAATGTCAAACTATCACCTAGTGATCATTTTAACTTTTGTGAGGCTTGTCAATATGGCAAAATGCATTTTTTACCCTTTAAAAACTCTTCCTCTCACACTAAGGAAATCCTGGAATTAGTTCACACTGATGTCTGGGGACCTGCACCAGTAACATCTTCTTCGGGTTTCAAATATTATGTTCACTTCCTTGATGACTTTAGTAGATTTACCTGGATCTATCCTCTGAAATAGAAATCAGATACTGCACAAGCTTTTACCTAGTTTAAAAACATGGCAGAAAATCTGTTTAACAAAAGAATTAAAACAATCCAATGTGATGATGGTGGTGAATATAAGGCTGTGCAAAACCATGCAATAGAAGCAGGGATACAATTCAGAATGTCATGCCCTTACACATCACAACAAAATGGAGGACTGAGAGAAAACACAGACATATTGCTGAATTTGGCCTGACACTACTAGCACAAGCCAAAATGCCCTTACACTATTGGTGGAAAGCTTTCTCCACGACAGTTTATCTCATAAACAGACTGCCATCTCTAGTCACTCAAAATGAAAGTCCTTACTCACTACTCTTTAGAAAGGAACCTGACTACAACTCCCTAAAACCCTTTGGGTGTGCTTGCTATCCCTGTCTCAAGCCCTATAATCAGCACAAACTGCAGTTCCACACAGCCAGATGTGTGTTCTTGGGCTATAGTAACTCCCACTAAGGATACAAATGCATAAACTCTCATGGAAGAATCTTCACCTCAAGACATGTTCTCTTCAATGAAGAACACTTTCCATTCCAAGATGGGTTTCTCAATACAAGAAGTCCCTTGACAACACTAACTGAATGTCCATCTGCCTCTTTTTCTTTGCCTACTGCAGGTAGCTCACAAACTGGAGAAGCAACACCTTCAGATGACAACAATCCTGATGTCGAACAAGAACAAGTCAGTCCAACTAGTAGTGCTGCACCAGCCAGTCCAACTACAAATGATTCAACAATGAACAATCCAATTTCACATGACACTGATCCCATAGAAACAGTTACTGAAGCATCCCAAGACATTGTTGAACCAAGCACAACCATCAACACTCATTGGACCAGGAGCAAGGCTGGAATTCACAAGCCAAAGCAGCCATATGGTCGGTTAGTTGAAACCTGCACAGATGAGAAGGAACCAGAAAATATCACAGAAGCACTTACAAGACCACAATGGAAAGAAGCTATGGATAATGAGTATCGGGCACTCATGTCAAATCAAACCTGGGTTTTGGTACCATATCAAGGCCAGGAAAACATCATTGATTCTAAATGGGTCTTCAAGACCAAGTACAAAGCAGACGGGACAATTGAAAGGAGAAAGGCAAGATTAGTTGCAAAAGGATTTCAACAAACAGTTGGATTAGATTATGAAGAGACCTTCATCCCAGTTGTCAAGGACAGTACAGTTCGAATCATACTCTCAATTGCAGTACATCTCAATTGGGAAGTCAAACCGTTGGACATAAACAAAGCATTCCTTAATGGCTACCTCAAAGAGACTGTGTTTATGCATCAACCAGAGGGATTTGTTGACTCATCTAAACCTGAACATATCTGCAAGTTATCTAAGACAATCTATGGATTAAAACAGGCCCCAAGAGCCTGGTTTGACAACCTCAAAAATGCCTTACTCAGTTGGGGTTTCAAGAACACAAAAAGTGATTCCTCACTCTTCACTCTAAGAGGTACATATCACATCACCTTTCTACTTATATATGTGGATGATATAATTGTCACAGGGAACAACACCAAATTTTTAGAATCCTTCATCAAACAACTCAATGTTGTGTTTTCCCTTAAGGACCTTGGTCCACTACACTACTTCTTAGGCATATAAGCTCAAAGAGATGCATCTGGTATGTACTTAAAGCAATCGAAATACATAGGAAACGTCCTGAGAAAATTCAAAATGGAAAATGCTTCATCCTGTCCAACACCTATGGTAACTGGCAAGCAATTTACAACTGAAGGGGAGAGGTTAAAATACCCAACCGTGTTCAGACAAGCTATAGGAGCATTGCAATACTTAACAAATACAAGGCCTGACATAGCATTCTCAGTTAACAAGCTCAACCAATTCATGAGCTCTCCCACTATAGATCACTGGCAAGGCATCAAAAGAATATTGAGATATCTTCAAGGTACCATACAACACTGTCTACACATTAAACCATCCACTGACTTGGACTTAACAAGCTTCTCAAATGCAGATTGGGCAACAAGTGTGGACGATAGAAAATCCATGGCAGGTCAATGTGTCTTCCTTGGTGAAACACTTGTTTCTTGGTCCTCAAGGAAGCAAAAGGTAGTCTCAAGATCTAGTACATAATCAGAATATAGAGCACTGGCTGACCTAGCTGCTGAAATAGCATGGACTCGTTCACTCCTCGATGAGCTAAAACTCCCTCTGCCAAGAAAACCAACATTGTGGTGTGATAACTTGAGTGCCAAGGCATTAGCTTCAAATCCAGTTATGCATGCTCGATCCAAACACATTGAAGTTGATGTGCACTACATTAGAGACCAAGTGATGCGAAATGAGATTGTTGTGGCCTATGTTCCATCAGCTGATCAAATTGCTGACTGCCTCACTAAAGCATTAACTCACACACGATTCAACCAACTCAAAGACAAACTTGGGGTGACTTCCTCACCCATCAGTTTGAAGGGGGGAATTAGAGACAAGATCCCTTAATGTGTGGATCCAATAATTTACCTTTACACTGTCAATCAATATAATTAGTGTAATTACTGTCAGCATTATTTGTCGCCTTATTTTCTTGTAACATCTTAATTCTAGCCTTAATCATAGGATCATGTATCTGCTAGTGTTTGCTATATATATATGTACACTGTAATCACCAGAAGATACAATAATATTATTCTTTACCTATCATTACATTTCCAAGTGAAGCGACCCATGAAGATTATTGCTCATGGTAATAAGATGTAGTAATTTACTGTACAAGTACTTCCTCGAGATATAGAGTATTTGGTGAATTTATCTGAATTAATTCCATTGCAGCGGACTAGTTTGAGTTGATTGACAACAATATCATTTCTATTTTTGTGAAGAGGTGATACAAAGACTTTGTCATTTGACATATCATTCGGTGAATTGACGATTACTCTGGAATGGTGTCAACTTATTAGACGTACCTACTCGTGTTTATATTAATTATAAGTATTCTTACATGATCTATGGTTAAAATATCAATAGTATATACTCATGTTTTATTATATAATAGTATATATTAGAAATAATATAAGTAATTAAATTAGGTAATTTTTTTTAAAAAATATTGCGTATTAAAATACTTCACAAATTTTCGGTATAAAAAAATATTCTGGTAAACTTACGAAAATTTCCTGTTTGTATCTGTGTATCTGAAAATCTTTAAAAAGTTTTTTAATACCTCCAAAAAAAATTTTTAAAAAATTTCTCGTTAGTTCCTGTATCGAGGAATTTAAAAAAAGATTTTAAATAAATTCTAGAAAACCTTGATATATTGAAAATTTGAAAAAATGGCAGCAGTGATAGTCTAAAATCTATGAACGATAAAAAGTGAAAAAGTAATTTTAAATTGTAAAATAATAAATAAAAAATGTAAAGTAAGCATTTTTATAAAATTGTAGGAAATAGGATTAAATTTTCTGACATAGTCTATAGGCCCAATCTAGTGGACCCCTAAGATTCCACATCTTTGGATTTCTTGACCAACTCGGAAGCTTCCCCAACACAATTATAGTCAACTTTCTTATTTGTGTTCTTGACGCAAAAAGTCGCGCAACTTGCATTAAGAGTGCAATTAACATGATTACCCTTCTTTGTATTGCTTATTACAGGGGTTATATGGTTATATCCTTATTGATTGGCACTATTTTTGACGAACTAGTAGGGGTATAATGGTTTGGATTGTGTCGCGGCCTAAAATTTCGAGTGTTTCTCGAATTTAATGGAGTCGCCACCAAAATTTATTTTAAAATAGGGAAAATATTGGGAAACCCTTAAAATAGAAAGAAAATGGTCCTTGAAACCAAATTTGAGTTCGGGAGTCGATTATGCGTAGGGAAGGTATTAGCACCCTACGACATCTGTTAAAAACGGTTACCTATAATTAATTGTGCTAGATTAATTTTAACTTAAGTATATTTATTTTTATTATTATTAAATATGAATAACAATTATTACTATATTTAAAATATGATTTTGAAATAAATATGTACTTAACAAATAAAGGACAAAAAAAGAAATTTTTATTTATGTGCTCGACAAGAATGTGATCTTGCTCCTACGTATCTCCCGGTGCGATGGAGAAATTAAAGCTACGTAGTTCTTGGTAAAAAAAACGGATGTGTTGAGTGTGTTTTAAAGAAAATTTGTTTTGTGATAGAAAAATGTTTTGACAAAATAGAAAAAAATAAAAGAGTTTGATTTGAATTGATATATTAAAATACGAGTTTTAAGACGATCAAGTTGTACAACTCGTGTCCCAAAACTCAAGGAATAAAGAAGATGCCACATCTAATTTAATCCTCTAAAAAAATATTTTATTATTCTCGATTTTTAAATTGAGTTTCAAACCACCAAGTAGTACAACTTGTGTTTTAACACTCAGAGATAAAAAGAGTTACATCTAATAAATAGGTCGATTTTATATTAGTTCATTAAAATAAATGAATGAATGAATAAATAAAATAAAATAAATAAGTTAAATAAAAAAGAGTTTTAGAACTATCAAGTTGTACCACTTGTATCCTAACAACTCAAAGATTAAAAAGATGTCACATCTAATTAATTTTTAACATAATATTTATTTGTATTTTTTATGATGAAATTGATATTTAATTATGAAGAAAATTAAACCCTTTTTTTTAAGTAATAAAAAAAATAAAATGAATAGATTTAAATGGACTAAGATTAGTAAGATTTAAATGGGTTGAGATTAGTAAAATAAAAATGAGTTGAGATTAGTAAAATAAAAATGGGTTGAGATTAGTAAAATAAAAATGGATTGATATTAGTAAAATAAAAATGAGTTGAGATTAGTAAAATTTAAATGGATTGATATTAGTAAAATAAAAATGAGTTGAGATTAGTAAAATAAAAATGGGTTGAGATTAGTAAAATAAAAATGGATTGATATTAGTAAAATAAAAATGAGTTGAGATTGGTAAAATTTAAATGGATTGATATTAGTAAAATAAAAATGAGTTGAGATTAGTAAAATTTAAATGGATTGATATTAGTAAAATAAAAATGAGTTGAGATTAGTAAAATAAAAATGGGTTGAGATTAGTAAAATAAAAATGGATTGATATTAGTAAAATAAAAATGAGTTGAGATTAGTAAAATTTAAATGGATTGATATTAGTAAAATAAAAATGAGTTGAGATTAGTAAAATAAAAATGGGTTGAGATTAGTAAAATAAAAATGGATTGATATTAGTAAAATAAAAATGAGTTGAGATTAGTAAAATAAAAATGGGTTGAGTTTGAATATATTTTGGTCATTAACCCATAACCCAGGCCCAAACTAACTTAAAAAAGGGGTCCAAAACAAACAAAATGAAACCCTAGTTAGAAGGAGGGGCAGCCGCATGGGTCTTTCACATCAAAGCAAAATCTTTCTCTTTCCTTATTCCAATCTCTATTTTGAAAGAATGAGGAAATATGAATGTATGCATCAACTAAAAGAAGAGGAACAAGAAAGCTGTAACGACAGCCACAACGCCGACGCCGACGACGACCTTGGTGCAAACGGCGGCCACCGCGCCAACTGGGATGGCGGCCACAACGACCACAACGTCGATGGTTTTGACAACGGCAACATGTCACAGGTTCGAATCTTTAATTTTATATCTTCTATGTTTTTCCCATTATGTTTGATTTTGCAAAATGAAAAAAAATCTAACCCTTTTTGAACTAAAAAAAAAAATTATTGTACAGTGAAGATGAAGAAACATATTTATTATCTAAAAAAAATACCTTTGCGTTTGTTGTGTGTTGTTTTCCGTTTGTTATTGTCCTCTCTAATTTCTTTCTTTCTCCTTCTTTGTTTTAGTTATTTTTCTGTCTTCTGTTTCCTTTTTTCTTCTTTGAAATTTTTCAAGATGTATTTATAGAGTCTTTTATATGTTTAGTTGCTTTCTGGTCTGCCTTGGTCCTTCTCTATCTATTTCCTGTTTGATGTTTTGATTGTCTTGCTCATCATCTGCGTTTTTTCTACACCTCTGATGCATTCATGATTTTGATTTATTTGTTTTGATCTGTTCTGTTGCTGAGCTTTAATTTGTCCCTTAGTTTATTTTTTAAACTCAAAATTTTGTCTCTTTGTTCTGCACAAAGTGTACCAAGACTGACTTAAAAAAAAAA
>NC_021166.2:25072975-25083589 GCF_000331145.2 Cicer arietinum
TGGTCTGCCTTGACCTGATTTGATTTTTATTGTAATTTATTTTTGTAAATTGATTGTAATTGTAATTTAAAAATTATAACTTGATTTAGCATTGTAAATTGATGAACCTACTTATTGTAAATATAATTACTTCCTTTTTTAATATATATTTCCTTTTTTAGTTTATTTTTAAATAAGTTGGACAAAATTTACGTCCTTATATTTACTTATATTTACTTATCTTTTACCTAATAACATGAAAACGAATACCATTGTTATTCATATTTTCATATTTTTCAAGTAAAATATAATTAAATAGGGGCAGCTGTAGTACCCTAATTTTGTCCAACTTATTTAAAAATAAACTAAAAAAGGAAATATATATTAAAAAAGGAAGTAATTATATTTACAATAAGTAGGTTCATCAATTTACAATGCTAAATCAAGTTATAATTTTTAAATTACAATTACAATCAATTTACAACCAAAGATAAAGCCAAAAATAAATTACAATAAAAATCAAATCAGATCAAGCCATGCTGACTTTGTTCACTGCCAAACCCTGTCATGTTGATGATGACTACCATTGATGCACAAGCCATGCTTATTGGTACATCTGTTCCTGTTTTAACTAATTTGAGAAACATAAAAACATTTTTTTTTTAAGTCAGTCTTGGTACACTTTGTGCAGAACAAAGAGACAAAATTTTGAGTTTAAAAAATAAACTAAGGGACAAATTAAAGCTCAGCAACAGAACATATCAAAACAAATAAATCAAAATCATGAATGCATCAGAGGCGTAGAAAAAACGCAGATGATGAGCAAAGGAAAAAAATATCAAACAGGAAATAGATAGAGAATGACCAATGCAGACCAGAAAGCAACTAAACATATAAAAGACTCTATAAATACATCTTGAAAAATTTCAAAGAAGAAAAAAGGAAACAAAAGACAGAAAAATAACTAAAACAAAGAAGGAGAAAGAAAGAAATTAGAGAGGACAGTAACAAACGGAAAACAACACACAACAAACGCAAAGGTATTTTTTTTAGATAATAAATATGTTTCTTCATCTTCACTGTACAATAATTTTTTTTTTTTTAGTTCAAAAAGGGTTAGATCTTTTTTCATTTTGCAAAATCAAACATAATGGGAAAAACATAGAAGATATAAAATTAAAGATTCGAACCTGTGACATGTTGCCGTTGTCAAAACCATTGGCGTTGTGGTCGTTGTGGCCGCCATCCCCGTTGGCGCGGTGGCCGCCGTTTGCACCAAGGTCGTCGTCGGCGTTTGTGGTTGTCGTTACAGCTTTCTTGTTCCTCTTCTTTTAGTTGATGCATACATTCATATTTCCTCCTTCTTTCAAAATAGAGATTGGAATAAGGAAAGAGAAAGATTTTGCTTTGATGTGAAAGACCCATGCGACTGCCCTTCCTTCTAACTAGGGTTTCATTTTGTTTGTTTTGGACCCCTTTTTTAAGTTAGTTTGGGCCTGGGTTATGGGTTAATGACCAAAATATATTCAAACTCAACCCATTTTTATTTTACTAATCTCAACTCATTTTTATTTTACTAATATCAATCCATTTAAATTTTACCAATCTCAACTCATTTTTATTTTACTAATATCAATCCATTTTTATTTTACTAATCTCAACCCATTTTTATTTTACTAATCTCAACCCATTTTTATTTTACTAATCTCAACTCATTTTTATTTTACTAATATCAATCCATTTAAATTTTACTAATCTCAACTCATTTTTATTTTACTAATATCAATCCATTTTTATTTTACTAATCTCAACCCATTTTTATTTTACTAATCTCAACTCATTTTTATTTTACTAATATCAATCCATTTAAATTTTACTAATCTCAACTCATTTTTATTTTACTAATATCAATCCATTTAAATTTTACTAATCTCAACTCATTTTTATTTTACTAATATCAATCCATTTAAATTTTACTAATCTCAACTCATTTTTATTTTACTAATATCAATCCATTTTTATTTTACTAATCTCAACCCATTTTTATTTTACTAATCTCAACTCATTTTTATTTTACTAATATCAATCCATTTAAATATTTTACTAATCTCAACTCATTTTTATTTTACTAATCTCAACCCATTTAAATCTTACTAATCTTAGTCCATTTAAATCTATTCATTTTATTTTTTTTTATTACTTAAAAAAAAAAAGGGTTTAATTTTCTTCATAATTAAATATACAGCATGGCTTGATCTGATTTGATTTTTATTGTAATTTATTTTTGGCTTTATCTTTGGTTGTAAATTGATTGTAATTGTAATTTAAAAATTATAACTTGATTTAGCATTGTAAATTGATGAACCTACTTATTGTAAATATAATTACTTCCTTTTTTAATATATATTTCCTTTTTTAGTTTATTTTTAAATAAGTTGGACAAAATTAGGGTACTACAAATCGGTTCAATTTTGAACGAGAAGTGAATCATAATTAATAAAATTTGTATAAATTAGTTCGATTTGATTTTATTTATTTTTAATGATTGAATTTGAACTAAATTAAATCGATGATATATATATATATATATATATAAAAGTTTGATTCAGATTATTGAATAGAAAATTATAAAAATTATGTGATGGAAATATAATTTGAATTACCTTATTGAAAGATAAAAACTGCAACTATTATTTTAATTTGTTCCGCTAGTAGACTCTTTGGAATAGAGATGACAATGGGTATGGTTTGGGTAGGGTATTATAGTACTCGTCCTCATACCCGCGATTTAAAAAAATATTTATACCTGTGTCCGTACCCTCTTGGATATCAACTTGAATACCCGTACCCTTACCCTCTAGGTACCTAAGTGCACGTACCTATACCCATTACTCACTCTTTAATTAAAAAAAATCGATAAATAAATGATATTGTTGTGATTAAATTTAAAAATTATTCAAATATCTTAATTCAATCATTAAATATTATAAACCAAAATATTTTATAACTCAAACATTTCAAATGAACACTCGTTGCAATACATATTTAAATATCCATAATTATATTTTATGAAGTTGCAAGTCATTCGACAATATTATTTGAGACAACTGATACAAAGTTGCAAGTATAATTATAAAGTCACGATTAATAAGACATAACTATTAGTTATAAAATCACAATTAGTTACCTATTTATCATAATCAGATTCTTAAAAATTTGCAAACGTTTTCCTTTCAATTATAAATATTGTAGTAGTCCAATTATATTAATAGATGTTAAAACATAAAAGAAAACAATTAATTAAACTAAACACTAATATAATAAGTAAATAAATAAATAAATAATATATTTATATAAGTGCGGGTACGGGGCGGAGTGTGTACTATAGTACCCGTACCCGCACCCATATCTGCTTAATTTTGCGGGTAATTACCCGTCCCCATGCTCATACCCATTATGCGGATTTTTACTCTACCCATTATGGGTTTTTTTTAACGGGTACCCACTGAATTTGGGTCTAATTGCCATCCCTACTTTAGAATAAGTTATAACTGCCAACTTCAAAATTCATTACAAATATGCAAGTCATGCCACTACAAGAAACCATCATTTTGTGAAGCACAAAATCCATCACAAAGTTGCCGTTACAAATTATTATTTTATGGCAACAAAAAAGACCTCAATTTGAGCAAGTCACAAAGTTTTTGGCAATGTGAACCCTCACAAAGTATGTGAGATTTAAAAAATTAAAATGGTCATTTTGTGGTGGTTAGTGACTAGATATTTTCAAAAATAATTTGTTGCAGTACGAATGACCATATTTTTAAATAAAAAAATTAAAAATGTTAAAAGCATAAAAAAATATTTAAAGATAGACAAGAACAATTTAAACTTAATTGCGTTTTATGTCCCCTTATTTTAGGTGAATCGCAAAAATAGTCCTTTTATTTTATATGTCCTCTATTTTGGTCCCCAAACAGAATATGAGTCCAAATCATGATGAGTTATTATTTTTTTAATGACGTGTCAAAAAAATGGTGACGTGACAGACGTCTATGTGGATTAAAAGGTATTATTATATTATTCTAAATTAAAAAATACAATTTATGTTTTTAAAATTCATTATTATATTTTTCCAAATTTAAAAAAAAAGTCAAAATTAAAAAATATATATCAACCCCAATTCAACGCAAATCAGCAGCGCACGTGAACCCTAAATCAAAAATCGACCAAACTTTCATCATCTTCTTCATCTTCGTTTTTCTTCTGCATCATTCGTATTCTTCATCTTCTTGGTCTTCAACAAATTGCAACTCACCACCACTCTTCTTGGAGAACTCCATCAACCTCTCTAGATCATGGATCTAACATATTTGGTAGAAATCAAGACATAGAAGCCATAATCAAATAACTGTTACATGATGGTGATAGTGATAACATTTCTGTGATCCCTATAGTTGGCATGGTTGGTGTGGGCAAAACCACTTTATCCCAATTTGTGTACAATCATGAAAGTATAAAGTAGACATACGATGTTCAAGCATGGGTTTGTGTTTATGATGATTTTGATGTTTTGAAGATTACAAAGACCATTATAGGAAGTTAGAAGTGGATGAAGAAGAAGAGGAAGAAAAAAGAAGATGAAGAAAATGATAAAAACAAATGATGATGAACAAGTGGTTGATTTTTTATTTTAGAGTTCACATGCGTTGCTTATTTGCGTTGAATTGGGGCTGATATTTTGATTTTTGATTTTTAATTTTGGCTTTTGTTTTAAAATTTAGAATAATATAATAATGGCTTTTAAAAACATAAATTGTATTTTTTTTAATTTGGAATAATATAATAATAGTTTTTAATCCACATAGACATCTGACATGCCACCATTTTTTTGACACGTCATTAAAAAATGACAACTCGTCATGATTTGAACTCAAATTATGTTTGGGGATCAAAACTGGGGATAAATAAAATAGTGGAACTATTTTTGTGATTCATCTAAAATAGGGGGATCAAAAATCCAATTAAGTCAACAATTTATGTTAAATAATGAGAACATTTTTAAAAAAAAAAAAAACTAAATTAGAAAAAAAGTAAAAGTAGTAGATAATATAGGGAGAAATTAATAGTTGAGAGAAGGAGGAGAGAATAACTATAAACAGAGTAAAGAAAAGATAAAGAAAAAATTTAGAAAGATGATTGAAGTAAGAAAGAAAGGGAGAAAATGAGAAGAATTTTTAGAGAGAAGGTAGAGAAAAAGTATATATATATATATATGTTTGTGTGTGTGTCACATAAATATTTTTTAAAATTAGTCGTTGAATTCAAAATTAATATTATATATAGATTATATCTATAAATTTTGACATCAATTTATAATAGTTTACTATAACATCTGTATCACCCTCTACTTTATCAATCACTTTCTTATGAATTTGAATATATCTTCTAGTTGCACATTTTAAAAATTTTGCCTTAACCTGAACACAATTATCATGTTCCACATTTACAATATTCACTCCATTATTCTTATATGTAGATTAAGTATGACCAATAAGTTAACAATATGGATAAAAAAGAGACAAATTTTTATATCCAACATTCACAAGAAAAGTATACCCTTTTCTATCAATAGTATTTTATGTCTAATTTTAGTTGATAAGTTGATAAATAAACTTAAATTAGACATCTAACAAAATGTTCAAAAGATCTATCAAAGTAACTCTTATTTGTTTATGCATCAAAACTCACTTGAATTCTATGGTTGTTGACAATTGCAAAGAGAATCTTGCTAGTATTTCTGAGGCAAACCCAAGAAACAGAATCAACAATGTATCGTTGTTTGTTTATGATTGTTCATATTAAAATATGAAGTCCAAGCGAATAACTTTAAGAATTCATTTTTAAGACTTCATGAAGTTTTCTCTCAAACACTACGAAAATCTTCAATATAAAAAAATATAAATTCATACAAACTTTTTGTAAATAGACAAGGCCCCAACGTCTAAGTGACTTTTAAAATTGAACTAATTTTACATGTGAATCATTCAATTTAAGAAACAAGTCTCCCTTAGATAAAATAAAAACTTACCATGAAGATGATTTTTACACTCTTCCAAACCAGCTCTCTATTCCTCCTCCGAATTTTTAATAACAAGATTTATTCCCTTCGAGCCTTAATACTGAAAATGTTGTTATAAGCCTGAGCAAAATATTTGTTAATCGCATCACCATTATTCAATGCCAACTTTGTGCAGAAGACTTCTAATTATAGTATCATCTACCTAAAGGTAGTACCACATTATTTTTTTAGAAAGGATACATGGAAATCTACTTTTTGGACACTCGTGTGATAACTGATTATTTACATGCAAATGGTTAATTCAGTTGGGTAAATGATTAATTTAAATTATAAGAAAAATATAGTTAATTCAATTATATAATTTTTTTAAGAAAAAAATTTAAGGTGAGGGATAGTGCTTCATTCTAACGTAGGAAAGACCTTATGGCTCATTGAATATGTACAAATGACATTAGCAACCACAATTTTCAACGTAATTGAAACTAATCATTTACTTAATTGAATTAACAATTTAATGTATTTTGTTTAATTTTATTAATATAATTTACTAGATCGGGAGAAAAAATAGGAGACAATTGTTAACAAAATAAAATTAAGTTGTTAATTTATCTATAAAATAGGAGAAAGTTTTTAAAACAATATAATACGTTATTTGTTTTGGCATATCTACTCACCGATATTTTTTCTATTAAATATATTTTATTTGATTTTATTAATATGATTTTGTTTTTTTAAATATTTTTATTATTTTTTATATATTAAATTAACAATTATTCTTTTACTAAAATATAAAATTAAAAAAATTAAAAGGTTATCCTTAACTAGGGAGGAGATGGGACCTCGAGGTCGAAAAAAAGTTAGATATTTTAGTATATAAATTAACGTAGAGTATAATAGAGAGTTTTAAATAAAAAGAGGATATAGAAGAAAAAAAACTCTATTAAAATATTGAAATGATTTAAATTATAGTTAATTATAATTTTAGTCCCTCTATATTTACTGATTCACGAAATTGGTCACTCTATTTTAAAAGTCGACAATTTTGATCTATTCCTCTGATTTTTTAACTAAAAAATAATAACGTGAGATGTTTTAAATAATGTGACATATGATAGGATGATGTAGAATGATTAATACCTATGAAATTGAAATAAGTAGAATGATTAATACCTATGAAATTGAAATAAAACGTCGAAAAACCTTAGTTTTTAACTTCATAAATTTTTCATATTTTTAATTTAATTAAAGGCATATGAATAGGTAATGCATCTATATTATAGAATTATATATTAAAAATATGTCAAATTGTTGTTTTTTAGTTAAAAAATATGAGAGATGGATAAAAACTTTCAACTTTTAAAATAGAGACCAATCATGTAAATTGATAATAATAGAGGGGAAAAAAAACTATAATAAAGTATTTAAAATATTTAAAAACCATATGATAGTTTAACATTTGTATCATCTATATACCATGTAATCCCATCTTACGATTGGATTGGTCCCTTTGAACATACAATACATGATACCTCCAAGTCTTTTACATTAAACGTTCGCATCCACTTATCTTGTTTTAATTGCAAGATACGCTCATACGTGGACATAACATCATCCCAAACACTTGAAACATTTGAATGTGTGGCCTTCTCCAATTTTAGTTCTGCAAGTTGGTACAATGTTGTCATTAAGTCTTCCATGTCTACAAGGTTACCTGTTCTGAATGACTTGTGCAATTTGTTTGTATGTGTTGATTGAGTCTACTAATCCACGCGCTTGTTATTGAGTCTAGCTTTTGTAATATATCCATTGCAATTTGGTCTACCAGTTCAGACTTGTTCCTGTTTATTTACAAAATATAAATGAAAGAAAAATACTATGTCACATGTCATAAGGTCAAAATCAAAATTATTTTCGGCATTATATACTTGACCAAACTAGTCGATCGGTAGCCAAACATACTTGACTTGCTCAGTTGAAAAATTTGACCAAACTTATTCTTTTGATCTAAACTTTTAAAATTTAATTTTTTTTGTTTAATTGGAGTTTTACTCCGTCCCCTTATTATCATCAACAGTTTTTATTAGGACTGTGCAAAAAATCCGGTTATGAGGTCCAAATTCAAAACCGGATCCACATCCATTTTAAATATCCGGTTAAAATCATATGGTTATAATCCAGTTTATTTATAAACCGGTTGGATAACCACTTGTGTTTTATATTTGGATTTAGTTTTTATCCGGTTTTTATCCACCTACCAATATTTTGTTAATTTTGAGATTTTATTTCTTGAAAAATATTTGAAATTTTTTTTTTCGAAAAAATATCGGAAAAAAATTAAAAAAAAATTTTGTATCGAATTTTTTCTTGAAAAATTTGGTGAGAATTTTTTAAAAATAATTTATCAAAAACATCGATTTTTCTTAAATAACCGATTTTTAAACTATGAATAAATATTTTTTTTAAATAATCAAATTTTAACCAATTTTAAAAAAAAAAACGATTTTAAAATTAAAATTTTTAAAACCGGTTGCTTAATTATAAACCGATTATTTAATCATAACAAATTTAACAATTGGTTTTATAACCAGTTTTAAACCAAATAATGGATTTGGTTATAAATCTAAATCCATATATTGGTTTTAAAATGGATATGGTTTGGTTTTTTAAAAAAACCAACCATGAACAGTCCTAGTTTTTATACAAGTAGAGTATGTTTCTTTTCTCAAGTAAAAAGCAAGAAATTATTATCTGATAAAGCAAAGTATACTAACACAGGAATTATTCAATAATGACCCCAATCTTGAAATTAATAGGTACCAAAGGTGTAGTTTAATGGCATTAGTGAGACATTTGAAGAAATAAAGTTCGATATCTGCTATTGACAAAACTTCTTCTATGTTTTCACTATAATTTAGAGTATATTTGGATGAGAAGAATATAATTTTATTTAGAGGAATTCAATTTTTTTAAGCAAATTACCTTGTTAGGAGAAATTTTTAAAATGAATGAATTTTATAAGATATTTTGTCATAGCTAAATTTAGAGTATGTTTGGATGGTGAAATTTTTTAGAGAATGTAATTTTTAAGTGAATTCAAATTCTTCGATGTAAATTATCTTGTCAAGATAATCAATTTGAAGAATTTTTAAAGTAAATAGATTTTATGAGATATTTTGTCAAAGCTAAATTTAGATAATTTTAAATACCACCTAAAATTTAATAATTTCATATTTTCTCATTTATTTTATATAAAATATGAATCGTGAAATGGTCGTTATAATTTTTTTGAAATTACAACTCTGATCCTATATATTTTAAAATTTGCATATTAGTGCATTTTTTTTTTGGCAAATTGGTCTCTGAATATTTCAAAATTTTCAAATTGGTCTCGGAAAATTGTAAAATAGTCCCTCAATTTTTCCAAATTCTCGGTTTGGCATTTTTTTTTGTTCCAAAAATTTTGAAATTTGTAAATGGTTAAATAAATTTTTAGTCCCTATAAAACTTTGAAATTTCGTTTTTAGTCTTTGTAAAAAAAAATTACATGTTTTAATCCCAACAAAATTATTATGTAAGAATTTTTAGTCACATTGGAACATCAACATATATTTTTAAATGATTTTTTGGTATACATGTTTACAACACTATAAAAAGTTCTTCCATAAAATATGAGTTTGTAATTCAATTTCTATTACATATTTTAAGGACATTTATTTTGAACATATGACATTTAAAAATTCATATTTAATTCATTCTAATTAAAAATTCTAAATTTTTGCGGATGAACTTTTAATAATGTTTTAAACATGTTTGTAAAATATATTCAAAAATTTTAAAAAGTGGACAATGTTTCATTCCATCAAAGACTAAAACAATATGGAAAATAATTTTGTACGTACTAAAATATGTTTTTTTTTTATAGGAACTTAAAACAAAATTTCAAAATTTTATAGGGACTAAAAACTTATTAAATCCATGTCTAAATTAACAATTCATTTATCCAAACAACAAAATTTAAAAATAAAAGAAATTTAATTGAAGCATTTAACTTGTTTAGATTTCTAATTTCCCTAGAATTTCCGTATAATTTTTTTAAAATTTACAATTTTGACACTATATTTCAAAATTTGTATATTAGTCCCTATATTTCTATTCTTTTTTGCAAATTGGTCCTTAAAACTTTGCAAAATAGTCTTTCAACTTTTCCAAAATCTTAATTTTGAGCTCAATTTAATTTTTCATTTTTGTCCGAACACTTTTGAAATTTATAAATAAAAAAATCAATTTTAATATAACAATTTTCCTTCATCCAAACACACTATTATATTTTATATATTGTATTTAACTCAATCACACAAAATAAACTTATAAAATGATATCTATTATTCTTTATAAAGTCTTTTAGAGCTTTATCCATTTCCAATGTAAAACTTCAATTTTTCCCAATAAGAAAAGAAGAAGAAAAAAAACCAATCTTGAAATAGGAATTCAGTATTAGCACAAAATTTATCAGATAATGTTGAATATTAATTACCCATTCTCAAGCTCTTCCG
>NC_021166.2:25083599-25088650 GCF_000331145.2 Cicer arietinum
CATAGTTTTCCGAGAACACAATTACAGATAATTTTCCATCATTGATTGCTTTGAGAAGTGAAGGTGATATTTCATCACCTCTTTCAAGTTCATTGTCAATGTAAGTTTTGATTTGAAGTCTGGTTAACGCCGCGTAAAGATGGCTGTTAATGAGACTCTTTATGAAAAAGGTATGAATTTCTTGGCTACTTCTTTGGAACAAAATGAAATGATAGACGATGGAAACATTTGTCAAAATTCAATTTTTATTTAATTTGTGGTTTAACCATTAATACTGAAACCGCGTTAATTACTTATTTGCAAGTCAATAATCCAAAACCTTTTATTCGTGTGATCACTGTTAAGAATGTGAAAAGTTCCAACGTTTTTCAAGGTGATGGATGCAAATGTAAGTTGGTATTTTTTCAAAGTGGTAATGTGAAATGCAATGAAAGTGGTCCCAACCCAAAGTTCTTTTTTTTTTTTTTTAATTTTTTTAGAGAAGTGCTAGTAATAGAGTTTTAATATACATTTTTCAACATATTTTATTTAGTTCGTTAAAATTTATATAGATCCCACTAAATTATCTGAGTCTCATATAAAATTAGTGAAATTTATGTTGATTTTAATCAATCAAACAGAATGTGTTGTAAAGTGCATGTAAAAGAGTGTATTACTAACATTACTCATTTAAATTAACATGATTTTTGTAGCTTTGCTGTATACCAAGTTTTGCTACACTATTTTACAAAAAAAAATATATTTGGTGTACACTCCCTCGAATTTATACAACTTAAAAGAGAAAAGATAATATATGTAATTAGTTGATGAAGTGATATGAGAGAAAAATAGAGATAAAATACGACATTTAAAAATATAAGGTGTATGTTGTAAAATGTTTTGTGTAGCTTCTTGGAGTGTATACACTTTGAGATATAGAATAAAAGAAATTGATTTATTGTAAAAACTTGAATGTGCAAGATTGGATCTTTTGTTGCATAACCTGCATTTGTATTCATTCAAGTAAATACTTTTCCATTTAGAGTAGGATCTTCTTGGAAAATCCCAAATTTTTCTTCTTCTTATTATTAGATATAAATTTATCTATACATATTATTATTATTATTATTATTATTATTATTATTATTATTATTATTATTATTATTATTATTATTATTATTATTATTATTGTATATAATATGTGTTTCTCATATTCTTAAATAAGGTTTAGGGTCTTGAATAACTCATGTATCAGATTCAATATTTTTTTTGGAAGTGGTTATCGGCTAAATCTTCGAGGTACTGCCTCTAATTACTATGAGTTAGTATCACACCACTACTTATGTTGGTTTCGATAGCTGGTCTTTGTGTTGTATGTGGTTATTTCTCAATGAGTTTTGATATTCTTTGGGATCTTTTGTTGGATCCTTTTTTCCCTCGGCTTACTTAGGCATTTCTTTGCTAATTTATCCATGGCAATGGGCAGTTTTATTTATATCTTTCATTGGGCGATTTAGATTTCTTGTTTTGCTTTATGCTACTGTTTCCTTTTCTTGGTATCTTTGTACTGATGGGAAATTTGGAATACATCATGTGCTCCTTGTCAGCTTGTCTACTACATATTAATCTTTCCTTTTTTTTTTAAATTATGGTAAGGGATTTTTTCGACGTTAATAAATAAATTATTAATATTTTATTTAAAATTAATTTTTTGTTTTTTTTATGTAAAATCATTTATTAAATTATAGTAATCGATTTTATTTAACAAAGTTTTTTCAATCGATGATAAAACTAATCCATTTAATATTTCTTGTAATATAATTAATCTTAGATAAGATTTAATTAATTTGAGTTTCAAAAAACTTTCTTTCCGACGGTTACTGAAATTGTTAACATTATTCTATAAGCAATATATGCATTTGGAAAAAATATAACTTTTTTATATGATTAATTATATCCATTGGTGTGTCATTTTCTACTTATATTATCCCTCTTAGAATTTTAAATTTTACAAGTAAATCTAATTCATCAATGTCTAATTTGTTCTTATCTTTTAAAGAATGTTCAAGTTTAATGCAATTTTATTTTAATTTTTCATTATCCCAATTATTTTAATTTTTCAATATTAAATAGAAAACCAAAAAATATTTGTATACAATTTAAATTATTTAAATCTACTCTGAAATGAAGTAATTGATATAGTGAAAAACAATATCTTTAATATCTTTTTTTTTTTAATAAAAATCAACCTTTAATATGATTCCAACTGTACACAATCATCCTCGTTATAAATAATTGTATCATTATATGATTTTAATTGACTACAATCAACACACATTTAAACCTAAGTTAGAGGGTAAAACTCGAGCAAAAACTAACCACTTGAACAATAGACGGTTTGTGATATATGATTAGAATGGTTCTTTATATATTACATTCCATGTTTGTTCTCTGTAAAACAATGATTTGTTGTTGTATTTTTTAAAGAGACCATTCTTTATATATAAGAATAGGCACATTGACCTACCTAAATTGGTTGCAACTTTCCATGGGGGCATGGAGATTTTTAATACCAACTTAATACCCCCTACAAGTGGGAGCATGGAGATTTCTAATACCAACTTTCCATGAAAAGTGTCAAACAACGATTTTCTAAAGCTTTTAGTAGTAGCAACAGCAATAGTAGTAATAGAGATTGAGTGGATATTTTCTTTGAGAACTTAATTCCAATAAGAATGGAAGTCCAATTCAATGTGCTTGATGAATTCAAGGAACATCGTGTTTTTGGAAATATGTAAAGCCATCTGACTATCAGAATGAATGATCATTGGTTTATCATGAACAACCTTAGGTTAGAGAGGAACCTTTTTAATGATTGTAACTCACATGTAGTAGTTGCCATTGTCCTATACTCAACCTTAACCAAAGATTGAGATATAGTGTGTTGTTTCTTTGTTTTCCAATAAACATATAAGAGAGTCACCAAGCATCACTCGTCATCCGATGGATGATTGATCATCTGGTTAAAGAGAAACTAGCCAAATATGAGTTGCACCAACCATGAAGTTGTAACTCACATTCTTGACTGAATAATATTCCTTGTTCTTAATTATACCTTTTAAGAATTGAACTACTATTAGTAATGAAGTTATTGAAAAACATCAGAAAATGGAGTTTGAATTGTGTATATCATTTTAAACTTTTTCTTTTAATTTTTTCTTTATTAAAAATTTATCTTCATTTTAACACAACTAAGTAAAAGGTTGAAGATAAGATATAAAGAACTAGAACATAAAATAATAAGATAAGGGACACAAATATTTTTATACTAGCTCACAATAACTGTTACTACATCTAGTAATTGATTAACAAAGGAATTGCTCCTAGAACAGTTAGGGACTTAATTCACCAAAGTATTATTAACTCTTCCTTTTTAGGCTTTGAGTATTCTTAAAGCTTCTTCAAGCTAAGTATTTTTCAAAACCTTTTCAAGCTTACCAGAAGTGAAATATCTAGATTCCTTAAGACTATTGGTCCACTCGCCTATAGAGTTGAGTTTTCTTTTCTCTACCTCCCCAAGCTAAGTTTATACAAGTCCTCTTCAGATTTACCAGAAGTACAATCTCTAGATTTTTTCAAGAATTCTTGCTTCACTCGCCTCTTGTGTTGAGTTTATTCGGTGTCTCTTCCGGCTTCCCAATAAAGACCATCTAGTCTTCTCAACACTTCTAGCAACCTTGCATTATTGTGGAATTGAGTGTTTAACCGTCTCTCGAGAGACCAATTGTTGTTCTAACTGATTCTTCAAGCTACCCATTAGAGACCTACTAGTATTCTCAACAACTTTGACAACCCATGCATCGTTAACGAATCGAGAGTTTACATGTCTCTCTAAACTTACGTTTTTCAAAGGTTGTTGATACTATCGACTTGATTACAACAAATTGAGTTTGTGTTAGATGTGAACACAAAGTCAACCAATGATTTTATTCTAACTCTCAAATGAGAGGATATTATAATACAAATCTTATATTGAAGCAAGTTATAACTCTTTTTAAGAAGGATATAAACATACGATATTGGTTGATTTGCAACAAGAAAATGACTATCATGGGAAGAGCATTCACAACCTTTTTTTTTTTTTTGTTTAATGTTTTTTTTTTTAATATATTTTATTAAGCTATTGCAATTGTGCATATAGTCGTTCAACCTTACACACTTTAATGTGTAAGTTTGTAGGCTATCTTGTACTTCTAGGTTTTTGAACCAAGCCATTGTGGCCTTCTTGAGTGTAAGAATGAACAACTTGCATTTCATGGCCCTCTAGTTCCACGGAACCCTAGAAGGGTATCAATAGTTTTATAAGTGGTCATCTCCATCTTTATTGTCGTTGTATGAGTCGATCAATGGCAATTTCTGGAGGGACATAGAAATAGGATAGTCATTGATCTTATTGGTGAAAGCATTTCGACGTACAAAACTCGTCATCAAAATGTTTTCCCTTTGATGAGGAGGAGTCATAGACTAATTGTTATTCCTTTTAATTATTGGGGAATTTCTACCACAATGTGTTCAGTGCTTTCTATTACCATTGATTCCACTGCGACGACCCTACCTAAGTGTAGTCCTTTATGGTGACCTTTGTCTTTGAGATTAGGGTCGTCGTATTTCTTCACAATGGGGCTTCTTGGTAAACATTTAAACAGAAGAAGAATGATAATGTCATCATATGATTGAGGTTATGATATAATGATCATGATTGTCATGGTGTGATCTTGAGAGGATAATCATAGGAGTTCTAATGCTCACTCGCCTCATATCTCTTTTGTTAAGCTGTTATACCTTGACTCTTGAATGAATGGGAGTTGGGATTGTGTTGGAAATGATGAAACATAATTGGCATTGATGATGGCTTTAATGTGTGAATTGAAAAATGAGAAGTCCCACATTGGAGGGAACACACTCATTTATGACCTTTATAAGGAGTTAGTTTCACAATTGGGTTGGGCCCCAAGGGGCACCGCAATTTTGTGAAGGAGGGAGAACGTAAGCAAACGGCCCACCACACAGGC
>NC_021166.2:25089378-25091904 GCF_000331145.2 Cicer arietinum
AAAGGTTTCAGACAAAGAGAGAACATTGATTTCTTCGACACTTTCTCACCAGTCACTAGACTAACATCCATTAGGGTGCTTATATCACTTGCGGCTATTCATAACCTGGTGATACACCAGATGGATGTTAAAACAGCCTTTTTAAACGGTGATCTGGAAGAAGAAATCTACATGGAGCAACCTGAAGGATTTGTAATTCATGGACAAGAAGACAAGGTCTGTAAGTTAGATAAATCTCTGTATGGTCTTAAACAAGCTCCTAAGCAATGGCATGAAAAATTTGATAACTTGATTATTTCGAATGAGTTTAAAGTAAATGAAAGTGACAAATGTATTTACTACAAATTTGAAAATAACATTTGCACTATATTATGTCTCTATGTAGACGACTTACTCATATTTGGGTCAAACATTCATGCTGTGAATAATGTGAAATCATTGTTGAGCAGCAACTTTGATATGAAAGACCTCGGAGAAGCAAGTGTAATCCTCGGAATCAAGATTACTAGGTCAGAAAAGGGAATTTCTTTGGATCAATCTCACTATATTGAAAAGATCCTAAAGAAATATAATTACTTTGACTGTAAACCTGCTTGCACACCTTATGATCCCAGTGTAAAACTTTTCAAGAACTGTGGTGAAGGTGTTAGACAAACTGAATATGCGAGCATCATTGGCAGCCTCAGGTATGCCACTGGTTGTACTAGACCCGACATTGCCTATGTCGTGGGATTGTTGTGCAGGTTTACCAGTAGACCTAGTATGGAGCATTGGCACGCTATCGATAGAGTCATGAGATACCTTAAAAGGACCATGAGTCTCGGATTACACTATGGAAGATTTCCTGCTGTCCTTGAAGGATACAGTGATGCTGATTGGAACACCCTATCAGATGACTCCAAGGCAACCAGTGGCTATGTTTTCAGCATAGCCGGTGGTGCTGTATCATGGAAATCGAAGAAACAGACAATATTGGCTTAGTCCACTATGGAGTCTGAAATGATAGCACTGGCTAATGCTAGTGAGGAAGCAAGCTGGTTGAGATGCTTGCTAGCAGAAATCCCTTTGTGGGATAAGCCGTTACCAGCTGTGTTGATCCACTGCGATAGTACCGCGGCTATTGCAAAAATTGAGAACCGTTATTATAACGGTAAGAGACGACAAATACGTCGTAAGCACAGCACTGTTAGAGAATTACTTTCGAAAGGAGCTGTTATTGTGGATCATGTACGCACTGATGAAAATTTAGCTGATCCTTTGACGAAAGGATTAGCTAGAGAGAAAGTCCAAAATACATCCAAAAGGGTGGGACTAATGCCTATAGATAAATGAGTCACTTATGATGGTAACCCGACCTAAAAGACTGGAGATCCCAAGAATTAGGTTCAATGGGTAATAACAAGTCATAGTGATATAAGATGAACATGCTAAGATTAAAATGAGAAGCATGATTCCTGAAGCGAAAAAGGATGAGATAATAGAAACTCTTAATGAGATCTATACTCCATATGGAGTGGGGTACCTAGTGGCTACAGGAGTACTCTTGATAGACTCACCTACGTGAATGTGGAAGTGGGGGCCGCTTCCTATGGAATTTCGAGGCAGAATTCCTAGAGCGTTCACTAGACTGGGATACACGTGCAGGGCCCTAAATGCACGGGCTTTTTAGAATACACCTAATGAAAAGGTTGTGTGTGGGTTTGATGTCAGAGATAGAGTTCAAAACTACGGTTACTCTTGTTGAATCTGAATCCTACTCGCTATGCAAAGGTTCAAGTCGAAAGACACCTTTGTTTATGCACAATCTTATTGAAGCGTCTGACGCTATTCTAGAATCCATTTTTAAATTCAAGTGGGGGATTGTTGGAAATGATGAAACATAATTGGCATTGATGATGGCTTTAATGTGTGAATTGAAAAATGAGAAGTCCCACATTGGAGGGAACACACTCATTTATGACCTTTATAAGGAGTTAGTTTCACAATTGGGTTGGGCCCCAAGGGGCACCGCAATTTTGTGAAGGAGGGAGAACGTAAGCAAACGGACCACCACACGCGCACACACGCGCGCCGCCGCCCGCCCGTCTATCGACTGGCATACAGAGGGTGTAATTCTAGGCTGTTTTATCCTGGGGACTTCGTGGTTGATAGTCTGCCTTGCACAATTTTGGGCAGTGCCTCGAAACGTCTTAAAGAGAGCGACCTAGTCCGCGACTCAACCCAAATGGGTCTTAGTCTAGCCCAGAAGAGACACTATCAAATTAACTAAACAATATAAATATGCATATTCAAATATTAAAAATTTACCTTTTTTATATCAATAAAAATTATGTGAACATAAACAATCAATTTCATACATGGCCAGTTAATGGACTTCGTGCTCTTGGATCCCCCCTTTTTTCTCAGATCCAGTTGCTGAACTCATCTATAAATAGAGAGCTCACCTCACTTGGAAAAGCACACCAAAAGCTCTCCATATCTGAGGCTTTTCTCACTTCTCCCCCTTATATTCTTCTTCTTCTTCTT
>NC_021166.2:25092349-25096614 GCF_000331145.2 Cicer arietinum
GGCTTATTTAATGAATTCTATAAAACCCAAGGAATTGTACATGAAACAACTGCACCATATTCACCTGAAATGAATGGTAACGCTGAAAGAAAGAATAGAACTCTTACTGAATTAGTTGTTGCTATAATGCTTAATTCTGGTGCTGCATCTCATTGGTGGGGGGAAATTATTTTGACTGTTTGCTATGTTTTGAATAGAGTTCCTAAATCTAAAAGCAATACATCTCCTTATGAGATAATGAAGAATAGACAGCCCAATCTATCTTATCTTCGAACTTGGGGTTGTCTGGCATACGTCAGAATCCCCTATCCCAAGCGAGTCAAACTCGCTAGTAGAGCCTATGAATGTGTATTCATTGGGTATGCAGTAAACAGCAAAGCGTATAGGTTTTATGACCTAAACGCGAAATTGATCATAGAATCAAATGATGTTGACTTCTATGAAGATAAATTCCCTTTCAAATCAAGAAATAGTGGGGGCAGCGGACCAAGTCATGTTCCTGTAACAACGAGTACTGAAAACGACAAACAAGACGAAACGGAAACTCGAAGGAGTAAGAGAGCAAGAGTTGTTAAAGATTATGGACCAGAATTCATGGCCTACAACTTAGAAGAGGATCCTGCGAACATTAAAGAAGCTCTGTCATCCTTAGATGCAGATCTATGGCAAGAAGCTATAAATGATGAGATGGATTCTCTAGAATCTAACAAGACCTGGCATTTGGTAGACTTGCCTCCTGGTTGCAAACCAATAGGTTGTAAATGGATCTTGAAAAAGAAACTGAAACCCGATGGATCTGTTGATAAATACAAGGCTCGCCTTGTAGCCAAAGGTTTCAGACAAAGAGAGAACATTGATTTCTTCGACACTTTCTCACCAGTCACTAGACTAACATCCATTAGGGTACTTATATCACTTGCGGCTATTCATAACCTGGTGATACACCAGATGGATGTTAAAACAGCCTTTTTAAACGGTGATCTGGAAGAAGAAATCTACATGGAGCAACCTGAAGGATTTGTAATTCATGGACAAGAAGACAAGGTCTGTAAGTTAGATAAATCTCTGTATGGTCTTAAACAAGCTCCTAAGCAATGGCATGAAAAATTTGATAACTTGATTATTTCGAATGAGTTTAAAGTAAATGAAAGTGACAAATGTATTTACTACAAATTTGATAATAACATTTGCACTATATTATGTCTCTATGTAGACGACTTACTCATATTTGGGTCAAACATTCATGCTGTGAATAATGTGAAATCATTGTTGAGCAGCAACTTTGATATGAAAGACCTCGGAGAAGCAAGTGTAATCCTCGGAATCAAGATTACTAGGTCAGAAAAGGGAATTTCTTTGGATCAATCTCACTATATTGAAAAGATCCTAAAGAAATATAATTACTTTGACTGTAAACCTGCTTGCACACCTTATGATCCCAGTGTAAAACTTTTCAAGAACTGTGGTGAAGGTGTTAGACAAACTGAATATGCGAGCATCATTGGCAGCCTCAGGTATGCCACTGGTTGTACTAGACCCGACATTGCCTATGTCGTGGGATTGTTGTGCAGGTTTACCAGTAGACCTAGTATGGAGCATTGGCACGCTATCGATAGAGTCATGAGATACCTTAAAAGGACCATGAGTCTCGGATTACACTATGGAAGATTTCCTGCTGTCCTTGAAGGATACAGTGATGCTGATTGGAACACCCTATCAGATGACTCCAAGGCAACCAGTGGCTATGTTTTCAGCATAGCCGGTGGTGCTGTATCATGGAAATCAAAGAAACAGACAATATTGGCTCAGTCCACTATGGAGTCTGAAATGATAGCACTGGCTAATGCTAGTGAGGCAGCAAGCTGGTTGAGATGCTTGCTCGCAGAAATCCCTTTGTGGGATAAGCCGTTACCAGCTGTGTTGATCCACTGCGATAGTACCGCGGCTATTGCAAAAATTGAGAATCGTTATTATAACGGTAAGAGACGACAAATACGTCGTAAGCACAGCACTGTTAGAGAATTACTTTCGAAAGGAGCTGTTATTGTGGATCATGTACGCACTGATGAAAATTTAGCTGATCCTTTGACGAAAGGATTAGCTAGAGAGAAAGTCCAAAATACATCCAAAAGGATGGGACTAATGCCTATAGATAAATGAGTCACTTATGATGGTAACCCGACCTAAAAGACTGGAGATCCCAAGAATTAGGTTCAATGGGTAATAACAAGTCATAGTGATATAAGATGAACATGCTAAGATTAAATGAGAAGCATGATTCCTGAAGCGAAAAAGGATGAGATAATAGAAACTCTTAATGAGATCTATACTCCATATGGAGTGGGGTACCTAGTGGCTACAGGAGTACTCTTGATAGACTCACCTACGTGAATGTGGAAGTGGGGGCCGCTTCCTATGGAATTTCGAGGCAGAATTCCTAGAGCGTTCACTAGACTGGGATACACGTGCAGGGCCCTAAATGCACGGGCTTTATAGAATACACCTAATGAAAAGGTTGTGTGTGGGTTTGATGTCAGAGATAGAGTTCAAAACTACGGTTACTCTTGTTGAATCTGAATCCTACTCGCTATGCAAAGGTTCAAGTCGAAAGACACCTTTGTTTATGCACAATCTTATTGAAGCGTCTGACGCTATTCTAGAATCTATTTTTAAATTCAAGTGGGGGATTGTTGGAAATGATGAAACATAATTGGCATTGATGATGGCTTTAATGTGTGAATTGAAAAATGAGAAGTCCCACATTGGAGGGAACACACTCATTTATGACCTTTATAAGGAGTTAGTTTCACAATTGGGTTGGGCCCCAAGGGGCACCGCAATTTTGTGAAGGAGGGAGAACGTAAGCAAACGGACCACCACACGCGCACACACGCGCGCCGCCGCCCGCCCGTCTATCGACTGGCATACAGAGGGTGTAATTCTAGGCTGTTTTATCCTGGGGACTTCGTGGTTGATAGTCTGCCTTGCACAATTTTGGGCAGTGCCTCGAAACGTCTTAAAGAGAGCGACCTAGTCCGCGACTCAACCCAAATGGGTCTTAGTCTAGCCCAGAAGAGACACTATCAAATTAACTAAACAATATAAATATGCATATTCAAATATTAAAAATTTACCTTTTTTATATCAATAAAAATTATGTGAACATAAACAATCAATTTCATACATTCAATGAGCAATATTTTTTTTTACTAGATCCCTGATAAAATGTTAAATCAATGAAACTCTGCAATGCATAAATGATACATCCATTGATAAATATATATATAAATAAAAAGCGCATTTAATATGCAACTAAAATAATTTCTCAAAAGCTTCCGAATCCTCCATGTATGAAAGCATCTCACGAGTCAAACGAAGCATACGAACGCTTCTCTTCATTTTAAGCTCCGTTATGCGTTCAACCGTTGCTTCATGACTTTCTCTATTAGCATAAGTATTTATGCTTTTATAATATTCAAGCTGAAGGTGTGCAAGTTTCTCTAATTTACTAATTTGATTATCTAAATCACCAACATAAACACGATTCAGCTTTTGCATCACATCCATTGCAATTTCCTCAACAAGTTCAGATTCCGTTCTGTTTGTACAAATTAAAAAGAGGCACGCATACAAATTAATCACTACCTAATTAATCACTTATAAAAAATGTATATGATAAATAATTTACCTGTTAATGGAGCAATCCCAACCAGAGTGATTAGCAGCTTCCCCCAAAGCATCCCTCCATTTTTGCACAACATTCAATGTACTTTCAAAACGCTTCTCATGCTTAACAAATGCCTCACCATAACTTTCCAATTGATGTCGAACATGAAAAGGATCAACTTCATAGAAAACAGGTAATATAATTTGTCCTTTATATTTTCTACACTCAAGTATCTTCACAACTTCATCCAAACACCATTTTGAATTCGCAAAGTTTTTGGAGAAAATAATCACGGATAGTTTCGCATCCTCGATGGCTTTGAGAAGCGATTGTGATATTTCATCTCCTCTTTCAAGATTGTGATCATCTATGTAGGTTTTTATATCTAACCTTCTTAATGCACTATTGAGATGGCTTGTGAATTTCTTACGAGTATCCTCGCCTCTGAAGCTAATGAAAACTTCATGTGTTTCTTTAGGTGTGGTAGAGGAGGTGGATGAATTAGCCATTAAGTTTTATTATGAGACTTTATTGGAATGTTCAAATTCCTCCTACCTTGTTATTCTATGTACTCTAGCACTCCTCTTTTATAGATCGG
>NC_021166.2:25096688-25109742 GCF_000331145.2 Cicer arietinum
ATCGGAAGAAGCTTCTTCACCCACTAAATTATTGAAATGAAAAAGAAGGATTGAGAATCAAATGAGTTTAAAATTAGTTTGAATTAATTATTTTTTAAGGTTATTAGCATGACTGAGCCATAAATTAAGTTGTATCGACTATATATATTTGTCAATATTTTTTCGTAGTATGAAAAATGTAACCATAATTACAATTTAAAACTATGAGATTAAGAGTGTTTACGGTTTTCTTGGGTCAAAAAGAGTGATAACAGCTAGGTAGCGAAGAGAGAGGATATGTTGACTGAGATTTTGAATAATGATTGTTAAAAATACGTACAAAGCATACGTACTTTGGCAAAATAGCATTAATATATGAAGTTATTCAAAGTGATGATAATTTCAACGTTACTTCCTTCTACTTTCCTAGAACTGAATTGATCAGAGTAATTCTAGGCAGATCATATATATATATATATATGACAGAAAAAGTCTACTACTAATCCACATTAAAGACGTACCAAAGGAGGGAAGTTGAGTGAGATTTTGAATTACACATTCAAGTGGTAGTTAAAATATATGCATATGTATGGCCAAGTGGCAATGTGAATGAATGTGGACAGATAGCTAGTTATTCAAAGTGGCAATTTAAAAAAGTATAGATACGGAATTTCTTCAACAAGATAGTGTCAATTTCTTCTCATGGATGATATAGATGGCGCAGGCTTGATCTCAAAGATGACATGGACATTGTAACACTATTCATAAAAAAAACAATATTTAAAGTGACTTTGGATCCAACTTTTGTTTTTCTTTTAAAATAATATTTTCAAAAGAGCAACGGTTAATGAAAAATATCACTTAAATTAATGATACAAATAGACTGACAATGACCAAATTAACTCTAGCTATTTCGAGACTCGATTCGACAATTAATTCGTTGAACTTAATTCGTGAACCAAATAAACTGAACTCGAATTAAAAATAAATTTATTAACTAAATAAGTTGAACTTGAATTATATATAGTTTAACTCATCGGATTCATAAATCGTTCGAATATAAGATAAATGAGATATATTATAGTTAAGTCAAAAAAATATGTATAGCTTGAATGAAATTAAGAATAGAAATAAACTAGAGATTTTGCAATATGGGAGTTTTACCTACTTTAAGAATATTAACTATAAATCAAGCCTATTAGTTGTCATAGGCTAATTTTTAAGGTCCATATTACCTTTACGAGAATTTGACTTAGTCTAAAAACTTAATTAAAACTTCTATATATTTTATTAGAACAAAATATGAAATTTGACCATATCAATCTAATCATTCTCATTAATGTTAAATATGTTTAGTCCCTGTTAAATTACCAACTTCGATTTTTAATTGCTAGAAAAATTTTATTTTACTTAGTCTCCAAAATATTTTTGGTTTACACTTTTGCTCTTTAATTTTTGTTTACATTTACGTGGCAGCTTTGCTATTTAGAGAGGAAAGATAATTTTTCATTAAATAAAAAATATACACAAGGATAGACATTTTTTTACACATGTACAATGTGATTAATTTAATTAAATAAATAATTAATTCAAATTACAGTAAAATTTATATAATTAATTAATTATAATTTTTAAATTAATTATCTCCTCAATTGAATTAACTATTTTTGTATGCGATTAAACAAATGTAAATTAAAAAATAGGTGTGCATGAAACATTTTTGTTAAATAATTTCGAAGCATCTACATCAACATTTCTTAAGTAATTAAACAGTACCATCCATACAAAATTATAAACTTATCTTTAAAATATCATTACCACTCTAATTTTTACTCTTAATTTATTTAAAACCTCTTCACAAAGATCTTAAATTAACAAATAGATAAGAGGGATCTTTCATTTAAGATATTCATGTTTTTGTTACAAAGGGTTAGAAACCCTGATTCTGCCTATTCATACTGGGGAAGAACAAAATTGTAAAATAACAATTATTAATTAACTACTGGTTATTTCTAACTTTAATAAATAACTTACAGAAGTGTTCCAGCCAAGTAAAAGTTCGACCGCGGATGCTAATGCTTGCCATCATTATCATTATTAGTAAGCATGTCAATGGCTTGTTAATTTTGTTAAAAACGTTTAGTGTTGGCTAAAAGCTTAAACAAATAGCTTGTCACTGCCAAAGATGCTGCTAAAAAAAATAATGAAAGCACAGACGATCTTTAGATCACAGAATGAACGGTGAAATTCATTTGGCTGACTTCATGGATCTACATCTTCAGGAAAGGTGGCTTGACCAGCATAAATATATTGCATTTCATCCTTCCATGTCTGCATAAGCACCAAAGAATACAAGAATGGAAATCATGAAAGAATAACTAAATCAAAAAGCACCGAAAAAATAAAAAGTTTATTTCAAGCGATCTGACCTCGTATCGGAAAGAGATCCTCAAACTGGGAACATTTGTCTTGTGAATGTCATTTCCTTCAGAACCTCTCAAGAAATATTTATCCCCTAGCCAGTGTAACTACAGAAGGAAAAAAATTATGATAAAAGACAATCACTAATATTGAAGGAATTTAGTAAAACAAGAGTTTGGGGTAGTCTGTAAAAATATGAGAATGATCCTGATACTCGAAAAGACCTAAAATCCCAGTGTGCATACATTTCTATAGCCTGAATATGGATCAGATATCGTTGTAAAAATCGTAACATGTTACAACAAAAAAGATAGAACCTTCAAATAACAAATTGTTTAGCCCCCAACCCAAACAATGAAAACAATTTACATTCAATAATTTGTGTTTTAGTATAAACATGTGAAAGCATGAAATTCCTACAGTCTTCTCAATTACCTTGGCTTCATGTGAAAACCCAGATTGGTAAACCGAATTTCTTGCTATCTCACACAGGTCACAAGCAGAAAGTTTCCATACCTGCAATGCACGTTTTAGAAAGATACATGATCCCTAAGAAAGACGATAGAATATATTGTGACACTGTTTAAACAAACAGGCTAAGAATTTGGCAGAAAACAACCTTTGCTGCAACACTATATTCTTCTAACAATGGCTCTTTTGTCAAATGAATTTGCAAAGGATCATCGGTAGAAAGAGAGACATTCAGCCCTCGCTGGAAAAACATGGGCAAAGGATTGCGGTGATAGTCCAAGAAAAGGGAATTGTTGCTGAGCGGCGACATAGCTAATCCAACCTAAAGAGAGCACAATGGTATTAATACATTATCTAGCATCAAAACAAAGAATGACCTAATCTAGAGTATTGAGAAATAATATGATTTCTGCTTTAATTTCCCACTAAAATGGACTCAAACTTGGAACGCAGCAAGATCTACAATATTAGAAACATACAACAACTATGTTGATCAACTGAATATTTCTGCCAGAGGGCTAACCTGCGCAAGGTAATATAAATACTGCAAAACAGGAGTTTTCCGTAGATTAATGCCATGAGAAATGTTATGACATAGAAGGAAGGCAGCAGCCAAATGATCACTATCTCCAGCCTGCATAAGTAATTCAATATTACCATCTTACTAAACACAAATAATTAAACCATACATTAGGACACAGAAAATAACCTCTCCACAATGGGGCCGCAATTTAATTGTTGTCATTCCTTTAGACTCACGCAACTGAAACCAACCAACAGAAAGATATTAATATAGTGAGTTGATAACCAAAATTCAGTGTGAACCTAGCCTTGCCGCCATGTTTTCCTTTTTCTTATTTTGAAACACACACGCGCACACACAATATGAGGCATAATTGGCCTTAAATTGAAAGAGAAAAAAGAAAAGTGAAGGCAATGGTCAATTATTACAAGCCTTAAAGGCATAAAGCTCTATAAGAGATGAATGGTGAATAACATAAACCTTATTGAGTGTGTACAAGTTTGCATAGCAGTAATATAGGTAATAAGAGTATGCTGGATTGAATTCATTTGTCCACTCAGTTGGAGTAGGCATGTGCTTAGTTGGACGCCTTTCTGGTTTGCTTTCATCATCTACAAGATCAAATCCAACCACCTGTAAGCAGAAGAAGCCCAAACATATTACAAGTAATACATCAAGAAATGAAAAACTCCATCACAGACAACGTAATTGCAACCTTTGTTAATGATTTTACAAACCACAACAAAACAGCATGGAGAAACAGAAATGAACCCTTCACCCGTCAGTTATAATGTTAAATAACCAAGTAACAATGAAGTTCACATATTTAGGGCATAACTTTCAATTGAGGATAGTGGCATGTATTAGTCGATTTAAAAAATGCTATAGCAGGATGACCGCTATTCCAAAAAAATTATACATAACATATGCTGAAATATTAAAATAATGCTCAAAATTCATGAAATATTCATAAATAACCATAATAAGCTATTGGTCTTAAGCAAAACATTAAAGTAAATAACTAAATACCAAAAAAAAGTCAAGAAAAACAAACAAGTTTAAAAATTTAAAGCTTCAACTTCAAATAAATAAAAAACTAATAAAACAAGGTTTTTTTTTCTGAAGCAGATAGTCTTGGCCACAAACAGCTGTGATTTTGGCCACGGCCAGTCTGCACTGCTATAGTTATAACACTCTTGAGACAATAACCAATTTTAAGAGTAAAAGAAGAAGGATTGGGTCAGCTAAGTCCAAATGAGGGTATTAGACCTAAGGTGTGGAGCGTCTACTATAAGAAGCATTCCATTAAATGCTGTTACTCCAAAGTCCTAATAGATTTCTTTCTAATTCCAACACATGTCATTCAAATAGCTGCATAGGCTCATTAAAATCCAATAGAATAAAATAAAGGCAGACATTTTCCTTTTTAAAGAAAGGAAGACATTGTTATAGTGACCAGAAAATTTACACATAGTGAAACAGTCAAGTATCACGCAACAGTGGTCGCCATGTACTATTACACAAAATAACATGGTCACAATAGGGTATACTCACTCTTGTCACCATGCTACATATAAAAATTTATGCAACAGAACAGAAAAAGCATAAAAAGTAGAGGTATGCACAAGCACATAAATATACAGATTGACAAACCTGCATCAAAAACAAATGTAATTGAGGATGAGAATTTGGATCTATTGTGGTTTCAAATAGAGGAATGAACACATTATCCAGAATATTCTGAAAGGAGGTAACAATTCCCATACTCCTGTACACATTATATAGCCGTGGTAACTGTGCCAAGAAATTATATAAAAAAAAAAAATCAGAATCAATGAACAAAATGATAAATCTAAAAGACTCGAAAGAAAGCAGTACCACACAAAATTCTAAACATAACATTATTAAAACTATGATTGGTTATTTTCGTGATACATCCAAAATCTTGACTTTATTGTCTTGTAGAATAAGTTGTAGCATTATATGTTCCATTATCTATGTAAGAATCTGTACCATCCATTGTAAGCTAGAAGATAAGGGACATTTATTTGGGGTGTATTAGCACAATTAGTAAGAGGGGGTTGGTTAGATAAATAGGGGTTGTAAGGTTAGGGCGTTATTCTATAGATTAGATAGCTGTAAGTCGAAGGAGTAATTCTTTGTAAAGAGAGGAGAGACCTCTCTACTATTCTCTCGAACATTCATTTCATTCAATTAAATTGTTCTTTCTTTTCATTTGTTTCTATCAACTTTATCATGAGTTCCAACATCCACTATCTACATGCAACTCATACCACTCACTACTCAAGCCATGAAGCAGGAAGAGATGTGGACAATCAGGTAATAATGCTGCTGACAAGAAGTCACATTTTACTAGTGCCAACAATCACTGTACTCGTAAAATAAAAGTAACATAGAGACCTTCCATTACGGTAGAAGTGATTTGTATCAATTTTCTGAGGGCACTTGATGTGATTATTTTTATCCTATAGCATTGTCCATTGCAATTTCAGGCTGAAAACTAGGCTGGTCCTAAAGATAAATAAAAACTTCCAATGACCCACTCAAGTAGTAAAGTTCTTTTAAACGTCAAGTCGTCAATATGAAACGTTATCCATAAAGTCATATGAAGTTCAGTGAAAATATGAAACCACTGAAGAGAGTCAGATCAAACACTTTAAAGTTTTAAGACAACCAAAAGTGGACAAATTTGATTATTGAGGCCAAAATAGGTTACTTTTGGGGCCCAATGGCTGATAAACCAAGCATTAGAGAAAGAGAGAGAGCAATACTGCAAGAATAAAAGCCTGAATAACACATTACCTGGATTAACCATACGGCATTCTTACTATAAAGAGCATTGTTAACAAACCAACTGGCTAGCTGATCCCATTCGCTCTGTTTTCTTCCATAGACAGAGATCCTGTACTCGGCCATCTGAAAATATATATTTTTTAACATAAAATGCATTGAGATACCAAAATATCACGGGAGAAAATCAACTTATATGTCTGAAACTTTACCTGATATTTACTTGCTTCAAGATCTAACAAAACTTGCTTTGTTACTTCAGCCAGAAACCGTCCTGAAATATGGGTAGTCTTAAGCTATTATTAAATCATAAAGCATCAAATAATATGTTTAATAATCATTTGGAGTTGCAAAACTTTATACAAATAAATATTATATTTTAGGTATGATTTACATTTCCAAACATACCTTGGATAAGATTATCCTGCTTTAAAAATATCTCTCTGAGTCTACTCTGTCCACACGGATTATACTTGAGGTTGAATTTGTCAAATCTATGAAATGTGCTCTTATCTGCATGGACGTCTAATAAATCCACATTTAGGTCATATCTGCATCACAATTTTTGCTAATTAGAAACATGCAGACATGCAGCAAGCCCATAAATATATGACCTTATTTTTCAAGAAGCTACTAGATGAAAAAATCAGAGCAAAATGCATACCCGGTCAAATCCAAACTCTCAAACACCTCCTTAAGCGTCATATACTTTCCATCTCTAAATATAACAACCTGTCAACATAAGTTAATACTGACAGAAAAATAAACAAAAGCTACAAATCTAAAAATATAAGAACGAAAAGGAAGGAAAGAAACAGCCTATAGCATTATAGTCTCAAAATATAATTATAACCCAAAAGTAGATTTTCACCTCATCGGGTTCTTTTCTTAATTTTGACTTGATGAAGCGAAGGAGATGCTTCTGATTCATGCATGCAGAATGATGAATATGAGTATCAACTTTCCGGATATTGTAAAAGTCTCGATGTGGTGCACTTTTCTGGGCAACAAACTCTCGATCTGCATTCAGTAACAGATGAAGGCGGAATTTCTGTAAAATGATCAGATGCATGTTATAAACAAACATCTCACAGTAAAGCACAGAGAAACACTGTATAAAGAAGTTGGTGAATTCATACTTCCTCAAGAAATCGTAGCCTGTGGTAGCATGCAGAGCGAGCATTCCCAATAGACATAACTCTAAGAATGTAATCCATGTCAGTAAAAAATTTTGTTGCACTTGCAACGGGGAATAGCTCTTCAGTGTCTGTGCAAAGTTTCAAATAAAGCTCAGTTGTTTGTTACTAGACAAACTACACATTAAAAATTAGATAGCTGAGAAACAATCAGCACATTGCCATATTGTTAACACTCTGAGCTTACCAGTTTTACTTGAAAAAACACGTACAACTCCATCTTCCATCCTAAAGTGGTGCTGTTTGCAATGCCAAAAAAGTCAGTAAGTCATAACATTATCAGACAAACACTTCAAAACAAAAATGCCTGCCAATCAATAACTCGAGCAGATTGCACGTATATCAGAAAATATCTGAGTGACAAATAAATAATGGACAAGCAACATACCCCTGTTGCTTCAACTGGTTCAAAGTGAAACGGATCAGGGTTAGTTTCGACAGGTTCAGCCTTCCATGGAACAACATTTTCCTTGTAAATATATTTCTTACGCAAATCTAAGCATTCTCGAATCATCTTGCAAACTTCCTCCTCTTCAATATTCAATGGCTCTGAACAAGGCAATGATGCATTTAATACTCGTTCGTTCAGTTTTTCCATATATTATAATATAAAAGTAAAATAACAATAGAAAAACATGATCATATTGTTTTCTACTGTTAAAAATAGTTAGCACAAAACACGGGGGCAAACAAAATTTAAAGATAGTAGCAAAAGGGGAATAGGAGAAAGAGATTACATGCAGGAATAAATCTGAAATTATATTATAACACGAAAGAATTAAGAAGCAATAGGAAGAATAGTACAGATCATGATAGTACCAAGTGCTGTGCTTCTTGCAGACAAGACATTGTTGAGAAACACAAGGTCATTCCCAGCTACATGTACTGAAGTCGAATCTATCATTCCACCATTCATATCTGCACCAGCTACGGCTTCTTTTGAAACCTCTCCAAACATCTGATTTTCTGCACAGTTCACATCATCAACTATGAATGGAACATTTGGATTTAGTCCCTGCAATGCAACAATATCACGAACCAATTAAAAGTCCAGTATAGAAATAAATGTTCGGTGAATTATGATACACCACCACAATGCAAGGATAAGGTAGGAAAAAGATAGATTATCATGAACCACACCAAATCTATCTCTAAATTTTCAAATAAAAAAAGCATCCTCTGAAGAATATAGCCTTCGAATTGTGAACCACAAGGATTATGTTGACATATAAAGTATGATGACTCTGAAACTCAACTTATATAATAAAGCCTCTTGGGTTTCAAATATGTTTTCTAATTTTATTTCCCACTCTCACTTTTAATTAAAAAATATCACCTTATTTTGACTTTATTTCTATTTTCAAAATTTTGTTATTGTTATCATTAATTGCTACAAAAAACTTCAAATCCTGAAAATTGTTATCACTAATTGCTACATATAAACCATTTAACATTCCTCCCCTCCCCTCCCCTTTTAACCAAACGTGATTATAATTAAAATATCTCCCCTCTTCTAAACCAAACATATCTCTACTCCCCTCCTCTCTATTGAACCAAGCATACCCTAAAGAGTGACTAGAAGCATGCATGGAGCTTTCAGCGTTGTAATTTGTAAGGACTAAAATGTAGGTACAGAGACTAATAACAAAATTCAAGATAACTATAGTGACAAAAGATACATTTAGCCCTAAAAAATAACATTTTAGCAAACCAGTCAGGCCTAATTAAACATACAGAAAACACCCAAAAACATGCTCCTCAACTTGTCCACTGTTAACTTGATAATAAAAAGAAAATGATCAACAGCAAGCCATAGTTTAGTTGACAAAGCTATTAACAGCATAAATAAATATCCCAACAAACAATAAACCATTATTCTCACATAAGAATTTGAAGAATCTCTAGTCACAGGGTAAAAAGGAATGTCGTTATCATCACCGAGCTGTGTTCCCTCATCATCAGAATCATCAGCATTTTCAAACGTATTCCGTCCTGGTGATCTCGGTGTCTTAATTCTACCAACAGAAGCTATTCTCTTATAGGAACTCGAAATTTGAGCACTCTCTGCAACAAAACCAAAACACACAAATCACAATTTTAGCAAAAAAAGCAACACTTCAAACGAAGAAGAAAAATAAAAATAAAAAACGAAAAGGATTAGGTTTCGAAGTCACACCATGTGTTGAACTCATTCGAAGAGACGGAAGCCCTAACGGAACTGAATTGAGATTATCATGCGAAGAAGAACGGTTCTTAGGATGATCACGGAACCATTCAGTTGCAGAAACAACGTCCGGCATGGAAGACGAAATCCTATAGGTTTTAAGCAAGTTCATATTCTCGTCTACGGACCTCGACAAGGTTCCGTTATAGTTTCTCGAATCGGTTTCCGTTTCCGTTTCACCGCCATCGAATCCGCTTAGGTCGTCGTCGTAGTTTTCTTCCTCGTCGTAGTCTTCTTCTTCGGTGATGGGGGAAGGCGGTGGTGCGCGGCGGATTTCGATGATACGGTGGAGGACGTGGTCGACGGTGCGGCGATGGATGTAAAAAGCAGAAATGGCCATGAAAGAGGCGCCGAGTAAAGCGGCCATTGCAAGGTGGAGAGATTGTGGGAGTGAGGTGGAAGATGAAGGATCCATTGGAGGAAGAGAGTGATTGTTTGTTGGATTTTGAGTAGTTTGTGAAGTTGAAGTTGAGCTCGGTCTGTGTGTGAGAGTGTTAAAGTGACTCACAGTTCCACTCAGTTATGAAGTATGAAAGAGCTTCTTCTATCGATTAAGTTCGACCTAATGAATGAAGTTCGTTATAAATGGACCCGTGAGGGTTTTTTACGTGGCAAAAAGTTGTTCCTTTCTTCTTTTTTTTTTTACTTAGTTTTTTGTTTAATAAACTACCCATTTGCCCCTTAAAATTTGAAATTTACACTTCAGAAAAAAAACTTTTCTATTTTGTCTAACATTAAGAAAAATGTCTCGGAGGAATAAGTTTTGTTAGAGGTGTGTGAATCCATGGCACATATACGTGTAGATGTCAAATAATATTATAAAAGTAAATAGAGATATTAAAAAAAATCTAATTCTTTGTATTTACTTTTTTTCTTCTTCAAATTCTTTCATTTCTAAATTCTCAAATAAGAAAATCCTTAAATTGTACCACAAAAATCACTTCTTCACTTTTTCTACCTAAATTTGTAATGGGTGGTTGTCTCTTATAATAAAACTACAATTACTTCGTCAAACATACAATTTCTCAACAATATTGGGAGAATAGTGGATTATTACCCAAAGCTATTCCACTTCCATTACAGAAAACTCTTAAAAGACCAAAAAAACAATAAGAAATTATGGAAATGAAGACTCAGTCAACGGCTATAAACTAAAGAGATCTTATAATGAATAGACATGCTCTAATTGTGGTGGCAAGGGTCGTAAGAGTGTGTCTAATGTACAAAGTCCAACAACAAGAGACAAAACACACAAGAAGAGATCTATTATCACAATTTATCCTACTAAAGAGCAACAACAATTCCAAGATCAAGACAGTACTATTACAACTACTGATTTGGTATGTCTAGTTTACGTTGGGGTCAATCCCTCTATAGAAAATTGTTTTACAAGGTGGTAATTTGATTTAGTTATGGAGTATTTTGCCTATAATTATTAAAATCATGGAGCAATTTTCCTACTACAAACAAATTTTAGGATAATTTTTTCTAATGGAATAGAAAATTTATGGAGCCTTTTGACTTTGAGTAATTAAAATCACGGAGCAAATTACCTGATTGTATAAAATTATGTAGGAAATCATTGACGAACATAGAATCAGACCACCATCCATTAGAGGACCAACACCACCTCCACAAAGTTTTAGTGGATCAACACCACTCAAGGAACCCACACCTTCTTCACAACCTTTCAGAGGACCAACATCATGCAAAGGAATTCCAACTCTTGGATGACAACCTCAAGACCAATTTCATGTATTTAAAATTTAAGGGGAGAAGGGGGTAGAAATAATTTGGGTGGTACAATTTAAGAATTTGATGATTTTTTGATTTTGAAAATTATGGGATTTAAGAATTTGGAGATGATGACTCTTCATCATATGCATATTTTCCCACTGTTTTAGTCTTATTTATCTTCAATCATTAATTAAATTAAGGAGTTATTTGAAATATTTTGTTAATTTTATTTCTTTGATTTAATAAAATGTTTATGTTCTTATTTCCTTGATTAAGTAGAGATTTTTCGGAGTTTTGCGTTGTTACTTTGTTTTAGTGCAGTGCTGAATTTTGGTGAGAAATCAACATGATCTATGTAGAGTATGTCAGCCATATCTGGAGTTGTAGATGTCCAATTGGAGTCAAACCAAGTGCACATGAAAGCTAATATCCATAGCTACAACTTTCATGAAGAAACCGGAACCATATTCAGACTCAAAAGAGGAGACAAATGTAATATACGTCGGACAACAAATGTTGAGCGCTTGAAGCGCACCTGAGGAGCGTTTCCATCCATTCAGCACTGTCCAGGCGGGCCTGAAGGGCGTTTTATGTGCCTGGGGCGCGTTTCCAGCCATCCAACACTGTCCAGGCGCGCCTAGAGCGCGTTTCCTGTGTCTGGGGCGCGACGCGCATCAGCAACCATAAAAACACAATTTTTCACTGCTTTATGGATCTTTATGACTCTTCGGAAGTTGGGAGACTTGTGCCCTAGCATAGAAACTCAAAGACGGTCGTTTCTAACATCATTGGAGCAGTTTTATCAAGAATCATTCATGAATCCTGTTGGTTGGTATGACCTCGAAATAATCGGAATGTATTAGTTCTTTAAGAAATTAAATCAAAATTATACGCACAGCGGAAAGGCATGCAAAGTTAGCAATATAGAAAATTAAAGAGAGAGAGTTAGAGAAGAAGACACAGAGATTTATCCTGGTTCGGTTGTTCCACAACAACCTACGTCCAGTCCTGAAAATCCAATCGGATTTCAGATTTTCTTCTCCTTCAATAGAAAGAATCAATTACAGATTGTCCAGTTTCCTCCCTGAAACCTATCTATCTTAATGATCTCTTTCCTATTGAATACCCTCTGATCCTTGTAGATACTCGTCAACCTATCACAGAATCACAGTGCGACTCTTTCTTGTTGAACACTCTTCACCCAAGAAAGTAGCCACCAGTTTCTAGCTGGCTTTCTATCAACCCTTTGATCCTTGTAGACACTCGGCAGTCTAACACAGAATCACAGTGCGACTCTTTCTTGTTGAGCTCTCTCACCCAAGAAAGTAGCCACCAGTTTCTAGCTGGCTTTCTATCAACCCTTTGATCCTTGTAGACACTCGGCAGTCTAACACAAAATCAAAGTACGACTCTTTCTTGTTGAGACCTCTCACCCAAGAAAGTAGCCACCAGTTTCAAGCTGGATTTCTAGCTTTCGTTTCGTTTCAAAGTATTGTTACAAACAGATTAAAAGAAGTACAAAAAGAAATCTTCAATCTTGATCAAAGTGTCTTCTCACGAATCTGGATATTCAATGATTGTTCATGAGGACATTGTCTTTTCTCTCAAGAATACTTTTTCAGCTCTCTCAATGATTATGGATAATCTTTTTATCTTGATCTGAAAAAGCAATATCAGATTGTTAACAAAGTG
>NC_021166.2:25110079-25113427 GCF_000331145.2 Cicer arietinum
CCAATCGATTGTGTTTAAGTCAGTGACTCAGCTATTTTGATGTTAGTCGATGTGCCAATCGATTTGTGTGTATTTGCCTGAAAAGTTCTTACCTGGCGTTTAGTTCAATCGATTTCCCAATCGATTGCAACCAAACTTAACTTGATTGAAATTTCACACAATAGATTGTCCAATCGATTGTGTTTGTCACAGGGAAAGTTATTTTGCAAATGATATTTAAGCAATTGTGACTTCCCAATCGATTTTCCAGTCGATTAGTTTCAATCAGTTTTCATTTTGTGATATGTACAATCGATTTGTCAATCGATTAACCTGTAAAACAGGTTGCCACTGACTTGTTCAATTTTCAATTCTAATTTAGTCAGTCGATTTCCCAATCGATTATACAATTACAAACATATACTTATCCTTACACCCTTGTCATGAAATCGATTTCCCAATCGATTTACTCAGTGAATAATCAACTTTTGTTGATTTCTTGTGTTCCAAGCAATATGTTCCAAGTGTGTAGGATTGGATTGTTGTTCCTGAAATCTTTCTCAATTCAAATGTTAGATTTATCATATTGATGTATGAACATTGTATGTTTGTTAATTATGTCAAACTAAAGTCCAACAAATCCTTCTTGTAATTCTTCTTTAATCTCTATCTCTTTTATCTCTGTCATGAGTAACTAAACCCTATTTGTTAGGGATGAGTGTAACAAGATGAAACCCTTATTTTTATGATTTGACTTCTAGTTATATGAATGAGTTTATTTAATTATTTTTCTCATCTCTATGCTTAATGCTTTTTATTGCTTGATCAACATTAAAATGTTTTTACGATTTGTATTTTGAAACGGAAGTGGACTTTATGAATGCTTGAGATGAGAAATTCATGAATTTGTAGTCTAGACATAGGTGCAGGCCATGAAACCAATTAAATTAGTTGCAAAGCAATAATTTACAAGAGAATTTCTATACGGTAATATTTAATTCTAATCTTAAATCTACTAAGGAATTAGGGGTTACTTTGGAATTAAAGGTTCTATCACTAAGACATTAAGGCAGGAATAATAAAGAGAATTCGGTAATAATTTAATAAAGGAATTCAATAACTAGGATCAAATTTGACACCAAGGTTGGATTCGAAGTGAAACTCATCCCTGACATTTTTCTCAATTTATAAAGGATCAATTTTACTATTGTTGTCAATTTTAAATATTATTTCAATCAACTTGGGAACTTTTTGTTCAATTTTAGTAACTAAATATAATTCAATAGTAAAATGCAATCCTTGAGTTCGACACTCGGTACTACCGTTTTATTATTACTTGCAACGATTCAGTACACTTGCTGAAACGCTACCAAATTTTTGGCGCCGTTGCCGGGGATTGCCATATCACTATTGAATTTAATTTTTTTACTGAATTGAAATTTTTTGCTCTGCAATAAAATTTCTTCTTTTATTTTATTTCTAATAAAAAAAAAAGTATGGTTTGAAACTCTTTAATTTTGACTTAGTTATTTATCTTTCTTTAACTGTTCATTACTCATAATTTGTCTAACCTTGTATGTGAGGCCAGTCCTCAGCTGAACTTTTCTTTGATCTAGAAAAAAAAACTACGAAAGCAAATCAAAAAGTGGTATGTTGGAATTGAATGTTTATGAGGTTGGGTTGGTTCAAGGGATGTTGCTCTCAAAACAGATAAAAGATGTTATCGCCGCTGAGATAAAGAAGGGGATGGTAGCGCTAAATATACAATCCCAAGTGGCCCCTTTCAAATTACTAAAGCATACAAGTCGTAACTTTTGTGAGAGAGCACATAAAACTGGAGCTTGTGAAGCACTGGATGACAATGAGTTGGAAGAACTAGAACAGGTGAATTTTGTTAGTAATAACGGGAGGCAGAATAATCCCTACTCTAGTACGTACAATCCTGGTTGGAGAAATCATCCAAATTTTTCTTGGAGAGATCAGCAAGGTGGGTCTCAAGGTCAACAAGGAGCTCAAACAAACCAATTCCCACCTAGAAAGGCTGCTTGGGAGAGTGCTATGGAGAAATTAGTGACAACCACAAGTTCTTTCATTGAAGAGTCAAGAGCCATCCAGAGAAATCACTCTGCATCCATAAAGAATCTGGAAACTCAAGTGGGTCAACTTGCTCAACAAATGGCACAAAGAACGACTGGAAATTTGCCTAGTGACACGGTTCTGAATCCGCGAAATAATGTCAATGTCGTGACAAAAAGGAGTGGCAAGGTAAGTGAAAAAGTACCGCTTAAAGCCAAACAAAGTGTAAGTACTTCAATTTCGACCCACTCAAAGGAAATAGTCACACCGACATCAGTTGAGGAGCACATCACTCTTGAAAAGGAGGAAGAACCTGTGGTACAAAAAAGGGAATCACTGCCAAAACTAGAAATTCGACTTCCGTTTCCTCAAAGATTAAAAAAAGGAAGAAACAGAAAAAACAATTCGGTAAGTTCCTTGATGTTTTTAAAAAATTACAGATTAACATTCCTTTTGCATAGGCACTAAAACAGATGCCAACATACGCCAAGTTCGTGAAGGAGATTCTGTCGAAGAAAAGAAAAATCGGCGGTGAAACAGTGATGCTTACCGAAGAATAGAACTTTTGTGAAGGCGTTATGTGATCTTGGGTCTAGTGTAAGTCTTATGCCCCTTTCCATATACAAAAAGTTGGGCATGGGAAAAGTTAAAGACACACAACTGATGTTACAGTTTGCGGATCGCTCAATGAAATACCCCTATGGAGTGGTGGAAGATGTGTTGGTTAAAGTGGATAAGTTCATTTTTCCAAAGGATTTCGTGGTACTAGAAATGGATGAAGAAAATGACATTCCTTTGATTTTGGGGAGACCATTCTTAGCAACAGGGAGAGCAATGATTGATGTGGCGGATGGCACCTTAACCTTTAAGGTAAATGATGAAACAATTACATTCAATATTTTAAAAGCAATAGAGAATTCAAACGAAAAAGAAGGGTGCAACTGAATTGAGATTTTTAATTCGATAGTCGATGAAGAAGTTGAACATCAAGGACCCATTATGCCATTAGAAAGGGTGTCATGCCTACCCCTAGATGTTGTTAAAGGAAGTAAATATCCAAAGGTGAAAGAGGTTTTAGCCATGTTAAAAGCATCATCATCTTACTCTCCTCGTTTTCCCACTACATTGAAGGGAAATGAAGATGAATATTGTCGCGGCCTAAAATTTCGAGTATTTCTCGAATTCAATGGAGTCGCCACCAAAATTTATTTTAAAATAGGGAAAATATTGGGAAACCCTTAAAATAGTAAAAATAAAAAAATGTGGTCTTTGAAACCAAATTTTGAGTTCGAG
>NC_021166.2:25113783-25126186 GCF_000331145.2 Cicer arietinum
AAATAAATAAATAAATAAATAAATAAAGAGAGTTTTAGAGCTATCAAGTTGTACTACTTGTGTCATAACAACTCAAAGATTAAAAAAAAGAGTTACATCTAATAAATAAGTCGATTTTAGATTAGTTCATTAAAATAAATGAGTGAATGACTAAATAAGTAGAATAAAATAAAATAAAATAAAATAAATAAATAAATAAATAAATAAATAAAGAGAGTTTTAGAGCTATCAAGTTGTACTACTTGTGTCATAACAACTCAAAGATTAAAAAAAAGAGTTACATCTAATAAATAAGTCGATTTTAGATTAGTTCATTAAAATAAATGAGTGAATGACTAAATAAGTAGAATAAAATAAAATAAAATAAAATAAATAAATAAATAAATAAATAAATAAAGAGAGTTTTAGAGCTATCAAGTTGTACCACTTGTGTTCTAATAACTCAAAAATTAAAAAGAAAAAAAATCACATCTAATTAATCCTTAACATAATATTTGTGTGGATTTTTATGATAAAATTAGTATTTAGTTATGAAGGAAAACTAACCATTTTTGTAAAAAATAAATAGTTTTAAATGGGCTGAGTTTGAACAAATTCTTGTTTTTTTTTTTTTGTTTAGAACCCAAGCCTAAACTAACTTAAAAAAGAGGTCCAAAACAAACAAAATGAAACCCTAGTTAGAAGGAGGGGCAGCCGCACGGGTTTTTTCAATGCAAAGCAACATCTTTCTTTTTCTTGTTCCAATCTCTATTTTGAAAGAAGGAGGAAATATGAATGTATGCATCAACTAAAAAAAAGAAGAAAAAGAAGAGGGGTTAAGAAAGCTGTAACGACAGTCATAATGCCGACGATGACCTTGGTGCAAACGGCGGCCACCGTGTCAACGGGGATGGAGGCCACAGCGACCACAACGTCGACGGTTTTGACAACGGCAACATGTCATAGGTTCTAATCATTGATTTTATATTTTCTATGTTTTTCTCATTATGTTTGATTTTGCAAAATGAAAAAAATCTAACCCTTTTTTAACTAAAAAAATTATTGTACAATGAAGATGAAGAAACATATTTATTATCTAAAAAATACCTTTGCGTTTGTTGTGTGTTGTTTTCTGTCCTCTCTAATTTATTTCTTTCTCCTTCTTTGTTTGTATATTTTTTTAGAGTTATGAGGCCGCGAGAAGAAGACCAGAATGAGGCCGCGAGAAGAAGACCAAGGAGGATGGTGTGATCGCTCCAAAAGGCACCGGTTCCAACGACGAGGGTGACGATATGAAGGTTTGGGTTTTCCACTTTTGTCTTTCTTGGTGCGTTTTTTAGTGGTGTTAATCTTAGATCCTCCTCCTCTTTGAAATTTTATAGGGTATATTTATAAAGTTTTTTATGTGTTCAGTTGTTTTCTGGTCTGCCTTGGTCCTTATCTATCTATTTCCTGTTTGATGTTTCATTTCATTTGCTTATCATCTGCGTTTTTTCTACACCTCTGATGCATTCATGGTTTTGACTTATTTGTTTTGATCTGTTCTGTTGCTGAGCTTTAATTTGTCCCTTAGTTTATTTTTTTAAACTCAAAATTTTGTCTTTTTGTTCTGCACAATGTGTACCAAGACTGATTTAAAAAATTATGTTTTTATGTTTCTCAAAATAGTTACAGCAAAGGTCAATGACACTGCATCTGAAACAGAAAGGCAGCAACAAAACAGAGCCAAACACTGCATCAGAAACATAGAGGCAACAACAGCAACAAAACAGAGCCAAAGGCTTAATTTGAAAAAGTTTGACCTAATTTTTATTGTAATTTAATTTGGTTTTATTTTTGGTTGTAATTTTATTGTAATTTTAGAATTGTAATTGTAAACTGATTTGGTTTTGTAAATTGATGAGCCTAATTACTTTATTTCCCTTTTTAATATATGTTTCCTTTTTTATTTATCTTTAACCAAAATGGACAAAATTGGGGTACTACACAAAGTAACCCCTAATTCCTTAATGGGTTTAAGATTTGAATTAAGTCTTACAGTACAAGAATTCTCTTATTAAATTATTACCTCTACAACTAATTCAATTGGTTTCATGACCTGCATATATTCCTATACTACAATATCATGAATTTCTCATCTCAAGCATTCGTAAAGTCCACTTCCATTTCAAAATACGAATCATAAAATATTTTAAAATTGATCAAGCAATAAAAAACATTAAACACAAAGATGAGAAAAATAATTCAATAAACTTATTCATATAACTAGAAATTAAATCAGATAAATAAGGGTTTCATCTTGTTTCACTCATCCCTTAGATCTATAGAAATGAAAGTGATCGTCTTCGGATTGTTTACCGATGCGTAGATCGTAATTGGTCCAATCTTGAAGGTAGATAAAGAGGATAAGTATATGATACTTGTAATTCAAACGATAAGGTATGAATGATTCATGCATGTGTAATGCATTGAGTATAGGTAAAGTGTCAATGAAGATGCATGGATCATGTGAGTATGAGTAAATTATGTAAGGTTTATGTGTCATGCATTATAGATAAATTTTGGTTCTTTTCTTGGATTCCCCGATCCTTATGCTCTTTTTCGTCCCAAGATTCAGAAGATAACAACCATTTTTTTTTGCTTGACGACTCCAGTATGTCTCGTGTGACCGCTTTTTCGAGGCGAAGCAAAATCTGTTGTTTAAAATGATTACCCTTCTTATTATTTTTCACACACTCATATATCTAGAGAATCAAACGAGTTCCCGTGTATATATTTTTCAAATGTCAAAATATTTAAAATATTTTTATATTTTCACATATTTCAAATTCCAATATTTATTATCATAAAACAAAACTTTGAAACAATAGAAATCAATAATGAATCTAGATTGGTATATAAAGAGCGTAACGTACAACATTCAATGACAATATTGGAAAATGTACATTCGTTACAATGAAAGCAAAAACAATTGAGGTAGGGGTTACAATGTGGGGATGGGTATGTTTAATTTTAGGTGGAGACCAAACGCTAGATTATAGATAAATTTTGTTCTTTTCTTTGATTCCCCGATCCTTATGCTTTTCTCTGTCCCAAGACTCAATGGATGAATAAAGACAAATATTGTTTCCACATGATGACTCTTCGTATCTATCGAATGGCCGCTTTTTCGACGTGAAGCAAAAATCCATTGTTTAAAATGACTACCCTCCTTATTATTCTTCACACACTCATATATCTTGAGAATCAAACGAGTTCCCGTGTATATTTTCAAGTGTCAAAATGTTTAAAATATTTTTATATTTTCACATATTTCAAATTCCAACATTTATTATTATAAAACAAAATTTGAAACAATAGAACACTCAATAATGAAACTGGATTGGTATATAAAGAGTGTAACGTACAACATCGAATGACAATATTGGAAAATGTACATTCGTTACATTAAAAGCAAAACAATTGAGGCAAGGGTTACAATGTGGAGACGAGTGTGTTTAATTTAAGTAGAGACATAACAAACGCTAGTCATTCTCGTAATTTAGGAATCCTAATAATCAGCTTCCAAGAATAATAATTGCCCCAATCTGAAGCACTTATCCCTAACTTTTGCATGGACTGCTCTTTCGAGTTTTCAATCCATCGGGATGCTCTAGTTTTTGCCTAGGTCGCCTTTTCAGGTTTTCAACCTAGCGAGCTCATCACCCCTTTTTTAAGCATAATATTTTTTGACTGCATCTGAATTTACTGGAAGTGAAAGGTCATCTCCATCCATTTATGCGAGTATTAGAGCTCCTCCAGAAAAAGCTTTTTTCACAACATATGGTCCTTCATAATTCGGGGTCCACTTTCCACGAAAATCTTTTTTCATGGGCAATATTTTCTTTAACACCAAGTCCCCTTCTCGAAACTCTCGAGGACGGACTTTTTTCTCGTATGCCTTTTTAAGTCTTTTTTGATATAGCTGACCGTGACATAGAGCTATCATTCTTTTTTCTTCTATGAGATTCAATTGGTCATATCGTGATTGAACCCATTCTGCCTCTTCTAGTTTTGTTTCCATCAGGACTTTGATTGAGGGAATTTCAACTTCAATGGGAAGTACCGCTTCCATTCCATACACCAATGAGAAAGGAGTTGCCCCTGTTGAGGTACGAACAGAGGTTCTATAGCCATGTAATGCAAAGGGAAGCATTTCATGCCAATCCTTATATGTCTCCACCATCTTCTGTATGATCTTCTTGATATTCTTATTTGCTGCTTCTACAGCCCCATTCATTTTCGGACGATATGGAGAAGAATTATGGTGCTGAATTTTGAAACTATCACACAACTCTTTCATCATTTTGTTATTCAAATTAGTCGCGTTATCAGTGATTATCTTGTTTGGTAAGCCATATCGACAAATCAATTCTCTTTTGATGAATCTGACAACCACACTTCTCGTCACATTGGCATAAGAAGCGGCTTCAACCCATTTTGTGAAATAATCAATAGCTACTAGGATAAACCGGTGTCCATTTGAAGCCTTAGGCTCGATGAGTCCAATAACATCCATTCCCCACATTGAAAATGGCCATGGTGATGTTAAAACATTCAAAGAAGTGGGTGGTACATGTATTTTATCAGCATAGATTTGACATTTGTGACATTTCTTTACGTGACTAAAGCAGTCGGATTCCATGGTCAACCAGTAGTAGCCAGCCCTTAAGATTTTTCTAGCCATTGTGTGCCCATTTGCATGAGTTCCGAAAGAACCTTCGTGAACCTCTTGGATAATTTTCCCCGCTTCTGCTTTATCCACACATCTGAGGAGAACCATATCATGATTTCTCTTATAAAGCACATCACCATTCAAGAAGAAATTCATTGACAATCTCCTTAAAACCCTTTTGTCGTTCTCTGAAATACCCAATGGATATTCCTTATTCTTAACATATGATTTGATGTCATAAAACCACGGCTTGCCATCCAACTCTTCTTCTATTGATAAGCAATATGCAGGTTTATCTCTTTGTTGAATCTTTATGACCGGCACGTCTTGATTAGTGGTTATTTTGAACATTGACGACAAAGTGGCCAAGGCGTCAGCTAACTGGTTTTCTTCTCGAGGGATATGGTGAAAAGTAATCTTCTCAAATTGTTCTGTCAATTCTTTGATATGGGTGTGATACGGAATCAATTTAGAATCTCGCGTTTCCCAATCTCCTTTCGTCTGATGGATGACCAACAATGAGTCTCCATATACCTCAAGAAATTTTACATTTGATTCAATAGCCGCTTTAATGCCCATAACACATGCTTCATATTCAGCAATATTGTTTGTACAATCAAAACACAACCTAGCCGTAAATGGAGTGAACTGGTTTTCTGGAGAAATCAAAATGGCTCCAATTCCATGCCCTAACGCATTAGAAGCACCATCAAACACCAACCTCCACTTTTCTTTATCAGATGATTCAATCTCTTCAACTAAATTCATTATGTCTTCATCGGGGAATTCACACTGCATTGATTGATAATCTTCTACCGGTTGATGGGCTAAGTACTCTGCTAGTGCGCTTCCTTTGATGGATTTTTGTGTAACATATACCAAATCGTATTCTGATAACAACATCTGCCAACGGGCGATCCTTCCAGTAAGAGCAGGTTTCTCAAAGATGTACTTAATTGGGTCCATTTTAGACACCAACCAAGTTGTATGACATAACATGTATTGTCTCAACCGACGAGCAGCCCATGCCAATGCGCAACATGTTCGTTCAAGTAGTGAATATCTTGTTTCACAACTGGTGAACTTTTTGCTCAAATAATAAATAGCATGTTCTTTCCTACCAGATTCATCATGCTGCCCCAGTACGCAGCCCATTGACTCGTCAAGTACTGTTAAGTACATAATAAGTGGTTTCCCAGGAACAGGGGGCACTAGGATGGGAGGTTTTGATAAGTACTGCTTAATCTTTTCGAAAGCTTTTTGACAATTCTCATTCCATTCAACCTTTTGGTCTTTGCGCAACAATTTGAAAATCGGCTCGCATGTAGCGGTGAGGTGCGATATAAACCTTGCAATGTAATTCAATCTACCCAAAAAGCCACGAACTTCTTTTTCAGTGCGTGGAGCCGGCATTTCTTGTATTGCTCTTACTTTATCTGGGTCCACCTCTATCCCTTTTTGACTAACGATAAACCCAAGTAATTTGCCTGATCTTACACCAAATGTGCATTTAGCAGGGTTTAAACGAAGTTTGAACTTCCTTAGTCGCTCAAATAACTTTTGAAGGTTAACAACATGGTCTTCTTCAGTTCGAGATTTTGCGATCATATCATCCACGTAAACCTCTATTTCCTTATGCATCATGTCATGAAACAAGGTTACCATTGCTCTTTGATAGGTTGCCCCGGCATTCTTCAATCCAAATGGCATCACTTTATAGCAGAAAGTCCCCCATTGTGTGATGAACGTAGTTTTTTCCATATCTTCGGGAGCCATCTTGATTTGATTGTACCCTGAGAAACCATCCATGAAGGAGAAAAGAGAGTATTGAGCAGTGCTATCCACTAGGACATCAATATGAGGTAGAGGAAAATCATCTTTAGGACTAGCTTTATTTAAATCCCGATAATCAACGCACATTCGAACCTTTCCATCTTTCTTTGGAACTGGTACAATATTAGCCACCCATTGAGGATATTTTGCTACTGCTAAGAAACCAGCATCAAATTGTTTCTTGACTTCTTCTCTAATTTTAAGTGACATATCAGGCCTCATCCTCCTCAATTTTTGTTTAATTGGAGCACATTCAGGCTTGAGTGGTAGCTTGTGTTCAACTATGTTAGTATCTAGCCCAGGCATATCCTGATATGACCATGCAAAGACATCCACATAATCAATTAAAAGTTTAACCAACTTTTCTCGCTCACTTTCTTTCATAGACATACCAATTTTAACTTCTTTTTTATCACGCTCAGTCCCTAAATTGATCACCTCAACAGGTTCTTGATATGGTTGGATTATCTTAGCTTCCTGTTCAATTAAGCTTTCTAATTCTGGGGGAAGTTCACAATCGTCTTCACATTCCTCATCAGCATGATTAATCAGACGTTCAAAATTACAAGAAATGGTTCTAGCGCTGCTATTTTCAACATATTCATTTTCGACTCTGCATTGTTTAAATTAAGAAGAAAAAGGAAAAAAAATAAAATATGAATAAGGATTGCCAAAAGAAAGAGAAAAGAGAAAAGAGAAAAAACAAAACCAGTTGGAGAATTCAAAAATGCATTTATTGATAATAAGTACGGAATTGAAATACATATGCCCTAACTAGTTATCCTTATAGCCTTGGGCAGAGCAAAAGGAGTTAAAAATACATAATTACTTTGAACACGAATTAACAAACACGGGAAACTCGATGATCTTCCAATTGTTGAGATTGGTGTTTGGAGGACAAGGGTACACTAGCTTGAGGGTATCATCATCAACACGATCCTCTTCTACAACAGCCACTTGATCAGCATATATTATTCCAGCACTTTGAAAGGTTTGACGAATGTCACAAATAGGGATCTTTTGTGAATCTGGTACCCGATTTTTCCAACGAGCTAGCTTGCTTTCTCGTTTTTCCTTTACAGCGTTCTCTTGATCAGCTTTGGTAGGTATATATCCCAACCCGTACTTATCCTTATTTTCTGGTATTTCTATCAATTTCCCGAATTTAACAAAAACTCCTTCTTCCAACATGAATTTTGTAGACTTCAATGAAGTGGTAGATGATTTTGGTTCTTTTAAACGAAATCCTTCACCCATGAAGACAGCGTTGGCGATTTCTAATGCTTGGAAGGAAGTCTCAATGGCTTCCTCTGTGTCTTCAATGTAGCCTGTAGAAGATAGATGACTCACTATCATATCTTCTTCCCCAGATATTATCACCAGTTTATTGTTCACTATAAACTTTAGCTTTTGATGGAGAGTGGATGTCACTGCTCCAGCAGCATGAATCCACGGTCTTCACTGTACGCCGGCTTAATATCCATCACTTGAAAAGTTATTCCAAAGTTATGGGGTCCGATTTGAATCGGCAGGTCAATCTCACCAATAACTTGTCTTCTGGACCCGTCAAATGCTTTCACCACCATAGAACTCGGCTTCAAACAAGCCCCATCAACAAATAGTTTTGATAGTGTTGATTTTGGCATGACATTTAACGATGAACCATTATCAACTAGCACTCGCGCAAGAATATGATCATGACATTTCACAGAGATGTGTAGTGCTTTATTATGCTCCACCCCTTCAGCTGGTAATTCAACATCACTAAAACTCAACCCGTTACAGGCGGTGATATTACCGACAACTCCATCAAACTGGTCAACGGTGATATCATGAGTAACATGGGTCTCGTTTAAAACTTTCATCAGTGCCCTTCTATGTGCTTCAAAGTTTAATAACAAAGAAAGAATATATATCTTAGAAGGGGTTTGATTTAGTTGATCTATCACCTTATACTCACTTTGCTTGATAAATTTCAAAAATTCATTAGCTTCTTCTTCAGGTATTGTCTTTTTGCAAGTTTCTGATCCTTTTATGGCATGATACACAACATCCTTCCCTTTTTCTCCACGACCTTCCTTTTTCCTAAGTTCTTCAGGAGTGTATACTCGACCACTTCGGGTCATCCCGCCAATCCCTGAAATATTGGTGATATCAGTACCTTGAGGCTTAAAGATATCACATGATTGATGATTTACTAAATGGGATGTGACTTCATAACTCCATGGAACCGCTTTGTTATTTTCATAAGGAAAAGAGGTTGGTGCTTGAACAATTATTGCATTTTTCCCACTATGAATTGGCTTAGGATTCTCTTTTCTATAGAGGATTTCCAATGGTCTTGGAAAAGATCTATTTTTTTCCATGCATGGCTCTATGGTCGATACATAATCATCTTTTGTGTACTGGTCCATCTCTTCTTCAATGAGATTGACAGCGGTATCTCCGTGACCCGGCAAAGGATTATTCCCCACGTTGGGACCATCTTCCTTGAAGGTAAGCCATTTTGCATTGATCAATTCTTGCACTTTAGTTTTTAAGGCTTGACAGTCTTCGACGGAATGCCCCACGGCTCCAGCATGGTATTCACATTTGGCGTTTGGATTATACCATTTCGGAAATGGTGGTTCTAGAGGTTTCATTGGCCTCAGGACTACCATTGAATTTTGGAGTAAGTGAGGCAACAACTGACTGTACGTGACAGGAATTGGGTCAAAACAGGTTGTCCTTTTTTGATTGACAGGTGGTCTGTAGTGATTTGAGATTGGATTTTGGTTCCATTGACTTTGTTGGGAAAATGGGGTAGGTGGTGGTTGATAAAAAGGTGGTCTTGAAGGGTGATATTGAGGGTATGAAGCTTGTGTGGTTGCAGCCACATATGGATAAGGAATGTAAGGAGTTTGTGATATTGGGGGCTGGAAGTTTGGGGGTCGATAAGAATTGATGGGTGGAAAATAGGAGACTCTGGGGTTTACCATTACAGCATTAGCGTCCCCTTCTTTCTTTTTTGTGAATGTCGTTTGGGGTCTTTTTATGCCAGTTGCTGCACATACGATCTTGCCACTCCTCATCCCACTTTCTATCCTTTCTCCTAACATGACAAGGTCAGAAAAGTTTGATGACATGCTCCCAATCATCTTATCATAAAAAGGTGACTGGAGAGTATCCATAAACATACCAACCATTTATTTTTCAGATAATGGAGGTTCTACTTGTGATGCCATTTCCCTCCACCGTTGCGCGTATTCTTTGAAAGCTTCATTGTCTTTTTTCAATGAATTTTGCAATTGCATCCTATCAGGGGCCATGTCGATGTTGTACCTGTATTGCCTCAAGAAGGCATCAGCCAAGTCTTTCCATGAACGAATACGACTTCGTTCAAGATGCATATACCAACTTGACGATGCCCCACTCAAACTATCTTGAAAGAAATGAATGAGAAGTTTATCGTTATGAGCATGAGAAGCCATTTTTCTGCAACACATAGTTAGATGATTTTTAGGAAATGTGTTGCCTTTGTATTTTTCAAAGTCGGGAACTTTGAATTTTGGAGGGATAGTCACATCAGGAACCAAACACATGTCGAAAGCTTCGAGACCATAAACATTATGCCCCTCAATTGCTTTGATTCGCTCTTCTAAGACATGAAATTTTTCCTTTGATTGCGTATCATCCCCAATGTGACGTTGATGCCAATTCCCGTTAACATCAAAATAGGGCACTTAAGGTACACTATATGGAATATTTTCTGTGGGTATAGTATTTTGGGGTGGCATATATCCCAGATGAGGAGGGATTTGTGATTGGTTTAAGTTTTGGGGATCGACAGCTGAGTGGTTTTGGTTATTTTCTATGGGGTTGATGACTACATGCGGAGTATAACCAGGCGATAGACCATATATAGGAAATTGCATAGCTGCTGTGCGGAATTGTTGGTTAGTCGGGGTAAAACCTGGTGGGTGAGAAGGAGTAGTTTGGTGTTCTTCATTTACAATCGGAGGATCCCCACCTGTATTCTCCTTCCTTGCCAAAGCTTGTATAGCTTCCAGAATTCGATCAACTTTTTCTTTCAGTTGGTTGATATCCGCTCTTATCACCTCTTGATTTTGCTCGAGTTCATCCATGATCTTGGAATTCGCACGCGTTCGATAAGGGTGTCGGGGAAACAACTTTGATGATTTTTTTCTGTGATTTCTTTTTTTTTTTAAATAAATAAAAATAAAAATAATAAAAAAATAAAAAATTATAAATAAAATTGAAAATAAAAATTCTATGAGTATTAAAGTATGAATGTGATGGAAATGAAATCAATTAGTGACTTATGATAGTTGGATATTGGGAAATCATACGCCTTAGGCAAGAACAAATTATTAGTGAAGAAAATATGAGAACTGAAAATCAAAATAGAAAATCCTTCATTGATAAGAAAAAGAGTACATCATATTCAAATTAAAAACTACATTGACTATGGGATTTCAATCTTCTCTTCTAATAGGACAACCAATCTTTTCCTCCAATTCTTCTATCAAATTTTTGCAATATTCAACGAACTTGTAAACTTTGACTGGAGTATTCAACGGATGCATTACCGCATCAATCTCTCTTAGATGTGTTGGAATTTTTAAGACTGCTTGATTAGCTAGCATTGCCAATTTTGAAAAGCAGTCTTTCCACTGTCTTCCTTTATCTTCCAACTCTTTATAGACCTCTTGATTCTTTAATTGACCTAGCAACGTCATAAATCGATCCTCCCAATATATGGTTTCGTCCTTTAGGTCACTATAGATCTTTTCTTGGTAATCGATGTAATTCTTCAGCTCACTAGAATTCTCCATTTCTATTCTTAGTGCGTCTTGATGTTTTGAGAGTAATTCTTCAATTTCTTCATTGCGTTGCCTCTCTTTCCTTACTTGACTCTCATACTCATCTACCATTTCTTTAAGTTGTTTCTTTAAATCCTCAAACTCTTTTTTCATCTTCTTCTCAGAGCTTGCTGATTTTGACCACAACTGCTTCCACATATAGGCCTCTTCGACAGCTGCATTCTTTTCTTGCTTTCGCACATCTAACTCTTCATTTGCACCTCTCAAACAATCTTGTATGTCAAGTTTATTTTCTTTTTCAACTTTCAACCTCTTGTTACTTCTTTCAATAAACTGACTTTTACAAGTGTTTTCTGATCGTAAGTTCTCATTCTCTTGGGTGACTTTTTCTAACTTCGCTTGCAGCTCTTTTTTCTCCTCTTCAGATTTTAGCAATGATGCTTTGAGTTCTTCTATCTCTTCATTTGCAACAAGAATAGGTTCAGACATTTCCTGATCATTTGAGGGGGTACTGTGGAAAAGCAGCTTAATTTCTTGGACTCTATTTTTTACCCATTGTTGATAGGGTTCTTTTGTGCTGCAACTTCTGCATCCAAGTGCTTTTCCTTTTCTGATGATCTTCTCCCAAGCTCGACTTATCCTTCACAACATCGGTGGGTCTACTATACCCGTATTGTGCAAAATAAAAGCTTCCAATGACTTATCATCTGGTTTTTCCAACATAGGGTAGCCAAGCTGTCTCAAAGCTACCGCCGGATTGTAATTAATACATCCTTTGGTTCCCATGAGAGGCACATTTGGAAAATCTCCGCATTGACATATTACTTCCTCCACCCCTTTTTCTCTGTGATACCATGAAATTGTAACTCCAGTAAGGCTAGCTATACTTTGAGCCCATTCACGATTATCTTTAATTCCAATATGATACCCTTTCTTGAACATATGAGACATAAACCAGATATACATCACTGGAGCACAACACAAAATTGTTCCCCCTTTCTTCTCATGTCGCATATGTAGAGAGTAGTATACATCAGCAAGAATCGCGGGAACT
>NC_021166.2:25126656-25127777 GCF_000331145.2 Cicer arietinum
TTGTGAATATATAACATTTTGAATGAATGTATTATGTGTTTTTTGCTTATATGGATATTCTTATAATGAAAAGGGTCTATTGGCTTATGTAGTGAAACTCTCACAATGGTGGCTCTATAGTTCTAAACACGGTCCCTAGAGCCAATAATCTCATTTTGGAATATTGTCAACAACAATAGGTAAACTATTTGGAGTGACAATACCCTCAATAAGATCAAACTCTAGGTGAGATTTTCATGCTAACCAAACAGGATGTACATCCAGAAGGCTACCACTACACAACCTCGAAACTAAACTTAAGTTTTGTTCAAACCTGGGTGTAAGGTTCCACTCATAAGTGTGTGTCTTAATAAAAGTGTAGGGTGTAGAATAAGTATGATTCAATAACTCCATAACGATAATACATATAATAAATAATAAATAAATAAATAAATAGATAAATAAATAAATAAATACATGAATAAATAAATAAAAATTATCTACAAGCTTAAAAAGTATTATAATATCAACTAATTTATTATAAAAATAAATAAAAGAAAATGAAAAACCAACAAAAATAATAATAAAAAAGTTAAGAATTATGCACAATTAATTTATTAGGCCTGACTCTCTAAAATGTCCCCAGTGGAGTCGCCACCAAAATTTATTTTAAAATAGGGAAAATATTGGGAAACCCTTAAAATAGTAAAAATAAAAAAATGTGGTCTTTGAAACCAAATTCTGAGTTCGGGAGTCGATTATGCGTAGGGAAGGTATTAGCACCCTACGACATCCGTTAATATACGGTTACCTATAATTAATTGTGCAAAATTAATATTAACTTATGTATATTTATTTTTCTTTACTATTAAATATGAATAACAATTATTACTATTTTTAAAACATAATTTTAAAATAAATATGTACTTAACAAATAAAGGGCAAAAGAAGAAATTTTTATTTATGTGCTTGACAAGAATGTGATCTTGCTCCTACGTATCATCCAGTGCGATGGAGAAATCAAAGCTACGTAATTCTTGGTTAAAAAGCAAAACAGATGTGTTGAGTGGGTTTTAAAGAAAAATTGTTTTGTGATAAAAAATATTTTGACAAAATAGAAAAATAAAAGAGTTTGATTTGAA
>NC_021166.2:25127901-25154011 GCF_000331145.2 Cicer arietinum
AAATAAATAAATAGAGTTTTAGAACTATCAAGTTGTACCACTTGTGTCCTAACAACTCAAAGATTAAAAAGATGTCATATCTAATAAATAAGTCTATTTTAGATTAGTTCACAAATAAATAAATAAATAAATAAAATAAAATAAATAAAATAAATAAATAGAGTTTTAGAACTATCAAGTTATACTACTTGTGTCCTAACAACTCAAAGATTAAAAAGATGTCATATCTAATAAATAAGTCTATTTTAGATTAGTTCACAAATAAATAAATAAATAAATAAAATAAAATAAATAAAATAAATAAATAGAGTTTTAGAACTATCAAGTTGTACCACTTGTGTCCTAACAACTCAAAGATTAAAAAAAAGTTACATCTAATAAATAAGTCGATTTTAGATTAGTTCATTAAAATAAATGAGTGAATGACTAAATAAGTAGAATAAAATAAAATAAAATAAATAAATAAATAAATAAAGAGAGTTTTAGAGCTATCAAGTTGTACCACTTGTGTTCTAATAACTCAAAAATTAAAAAGAAAAAAAATCACATCTAATTAATCCTCAACATAATATTTATGTGGATTTTTATGATAAAATTAGTATTTAGTTATGAAGGAAAACTAACCATTTTTGTAAAAAATAAATAGTTTTAAATGGGCTGAGTTTGAACAAATTCTTGTTTTTTGTTTGTTTAGAACCCAAGCCCAAACTAACTTAAAAAAGAGGTCCAAAACAAACAAAATGAAACCCTAGTTAGAAGGAGGGGCAGCCGCACGGGTTTTTTCAAAGCAAAGCAACATCTTTCTTTTTCTTGTTCCAATCTCTATTTTGAAAGAAGGAGGAAATATGAATGTATGCATCAACTAAAAAAAAGAAGAAAAAGAAGAGGGGGCAAGAAAGCTGTAACGACAGCCATAATGCCGACGATGACCTTGGTGCAAACGGCGGCCACCGCGCTAACGGGGATGGCGGCCACAGCGACCACAACGTCGATGGTTTTGACAACGGCAACATGTCACAGGTTCTAATCTTTGATTTTATATTTTCTATGTTTTTCCCATTATGTTTGATTTTGCAAAATGAAAAAAATCTAACCCTTTTTTAACTAAAAAAATTATTGTACAGTGAAGATGAAGAAACATATTTATTATCTAAAAAATACCTTTGCGTTTGTTGTGTGTTGTTTTCTGTCCTCTCTAATTTATTTCTTTCTCCTTCTTTGTTTGTATATTTTTTTAGAGTTAATCTCGGATCCTCCCTCTCTTTGAAATTTTATAGGGTATATTTATAGAGTTTTTTATGTGTTCAGTTGTTTTCTGGTCTGCCTTGGTCCTTATCTATCTATTTCCTGTTTGATGTTTCATTTCCTTTGCTCATCATCTGCGTTTTTTCTACACCTCTAATGCATTCATGGTTTTGACTTATTTGTTTTGATCTGTTCTGTTGTTGAGCTTTAATTTGTCCCTTAGTTTATTTTTTTTAAACTCAAAATTTTGTCTTTTTGTTCTGCACAATGTGTACCAAGACTGATTTAAAAAATTATGTTTTTATGTTTCTCAAAATAGTTACAGCAAAGGTCAATGACATTGCATCTGAAACAGAAAGGCAGCAACAAAACAGAGCCAAACACTGCATCAGAAACATAGAGGCAACAACAGCAACAAAACAGAGCCAAATGCTTAATTTGAAAAAGTTTGACCTAATTTTTATTGTAATTTAATTTGGTTTTATTTTTGGTTGTAATTTGATTGTAATTGTAATTTGATTTAATTTTAGAATTGTAATTGTAAACTGATTTGGTGTTGTAAATTGATGAGCCTAATTACTTTATTTCCCTTTTTAATATATGTTTCCTTTTTGATTTATTTTTAAATAAATTGGACAAAATTAGGGTACTACAAATATGTAGAGAAAAAGAAAGATACGCCATTGGTTAAACTCAAGCAATTGCCACCTCACTTGAAATATGTATCTTTTGGTGACAAGGATGATGTGTTCTTCCTGTCATACATGCCACCTTGACAGTAGTTGAGATGTCAAGCTAATGACTTTAAAGAAGTGTTTCATGGGAGGCAACCCACAGGTACATGTAACTTTTATTTTTTTGCAATCTTATTTTTTTTATTTGAATTTGTTTCTTTATAATTGTGTGTAAACGTGCACTATGATGAAGAATTCTTAACAACTTGCATTTGGTCTTAAGTTTTCTGTTTGGGATTTTGAAATTTAAACTCTATTTCGTTGCTCATATCATAGCTCAATTTTATAAGTTTCACTAATGCATGCATTGTTGATTACTCCTTGGTTGTCGAAGTCTTACATGCCATTAAATAAATTTTGTAGTAGCATGTTTGGCATCATTTAGATAGTTCATACTCTTTCTTATTATCCTAGCTGTGAGCTTTTGGGCTTAAACACTTTAATTCTTTGTTGTGTGATTATCTAGACATGTGTTATCCCTTCAGAACTTGCACTAATTCTGACTTGCATCACTTGTAATTTATGCATACATTGAGGCAATTTTATTTGGTCGTTTGAGCCTTTCTAACTACCCTATGAAAATGTTATCATTTGCTAGCTCCTTTGAGCCTTGCCCTTTTCTTTCGGTTACTAGCCACATTATAAACCAAAGACCTGACTCTCATTACATCACCTTACTTGGAGTTAGGTAGCAAATTTTTGTCTTGTCTTGGTAAAATTCTAAGTTTGGGGTTGCTCATGGGATAGCAACCTTTTAAGCTTGGGGTGGTGATTCTCACAAAAAGAAAATAAAAAGAAAATAAAAGAAGAAAAAAAAAATATCAGTTTGTGTACTTTGGTAATTATATCTTCTTGGTTCTTTTGTCATTGTTTGAGAATCTCCACAATGAAAAGGTGAAGAAAAAAAAATGGCAGAATAATCTGGAAATGTATGCCTAACTCCAATTAGTAAAGTCTACTATCCCAAAATGTCATACCTTTACCTAAGCCTCATTACAACCTGAAAGTCCTCCAAAAATGTATGTGTTTACTGCATTGTGATTGCTAACTATAATTTTTCAAGCCTATGGTAGCGTGATGCATGTTCTAGGATTTGAGTGATAAATTCATAACATTTTCTAAACACTTGAGAGAAATTTTGGTGAGATTGTGTGAAGAGAGAGTTGAACTTGATGAATGAATGCTAAAGTGTACAAATTGTGTTGTTTTTTTTTTGTAAGCAACCATGGAGCATGATGAATGTTTTGTAGTAGCTGGAACTTTAAAAATTGAGTTTGATTTGATTTAAGAAATTGAATTTAAGTTTTCTTTAACGGTACAAAATCTGAAATTAATTGTTGCTTAGGGACAAGCAATAGATTAAGTTTGGGGTTGTGATGACTCTTCATCATATGCATATTTTCCCACTGTTTTAGTCTTATTTATCTTCAATCATTAATTAAATTAAGGAGTTATTTGATATATTTTGTTAATTTTATTTATTTGATTTAATAAAATGTTTATGTTCTTATTTCCTTGATTAAGTAGAGATTTTTCGGAGTTTTGCGTTGTTACTTTGTTTTAGTGTAGTGCTGAATTTTGGTGAGAAATCAACATGACCTATGTAGAGTATTTCAGCCATATCTAGAGTTGTAGATGTCCAATTGGAGTCAAACCAAGTGCAAATGAAAGCTATGTTCCATAGCTACAACATTCATGAAGACACCGGAACCAAATTCAGACTCGAAAGTGGAGTAAAATGCAATATACGTCGAACAATAGATGCTGAGCGCTTAACGTGCGCCAGACGCGCCTGAGGCGCGTTTCCAACCATTCAGCACTGTCCAGACGCGCCTGAAGCGCATTTTCTGCGCCTGGGGCGCGTTTCCAACCATCCAACATTGTCCAAGCGCGCCTGGAGTGCGTTTCCTGCGCCTGGGCGCGCGACGCGTATCAACAACCATAAAAACACAATTTTTCACTGTTTTAGGGATCTTTTTGACTCTTGGGAAGTTGGGAGACTTGTGCCCTAGCATAGAAACTCAAAGACGGCCGTTTCTAACATCATTGGAGCAGTTTTACCAAGAACCATTCATGAATCCTTCTTGTAATTCTTCTCTAATCTCTATCTCTTTTATCTATGTCATGAGTAACTAAACCCTATTTGTTAGGGATGAGTGTAACAAGACGAAACCTTTATTTTTATGATTTGACTTCTAGTTATAAGAATGAGTTTATTGAATTATTTTTCCCATCTCTGTGCTTAATGCTTTTTATTGCTTGATCAACATTAAAATGTTCTACGATTTGTATTTTGAAACGGAAGTGGACTTTATGAATGCTTGAGATGATAAATTCATGAATTTGTAGTCTAGACATATGTGCAGGTCATGAAACCAATTAAATTAGTTGCAAAGCAATAATTTACAAGAGAATTTCTATACGGTAATGCTTAACTCTAATCTTAAATCTACTAAGGAATTAGGGGTTACTTTGGAATTAAAGGTTTTGTCACTAAGACATTAGGGCAAGAATAATAAAGAGATTTCGGTAATAATTTAATAAAGGAATTCAATAACTAGGATCAAATTTGACACCAAAGTTGGATTCAAAGTGAAACTCATCCCTGACATTTTTCTTAATTTATAAAAGATCAATTTTACTATTGTTGTCAATTTTGAATATTATTTCAATCAACTTGGGAACTTTTTGTTCAATTTTAGTAACTAAATATAATTCAATAGTAAAACGCAATCCTTGAGTTCGACACTCGGTACTACTGTTTTATTATTACTTGCAACGATTCAGTACACTTGTTGAAACGCTACCAGGAGAAGAAATAAATAGAGAAGAAGAACTAATTGTAAGCCTCTTTAATATTCCTATTTACTGTCAAAATGCTCCATGTGACGTGGCATCCACGTTTATGTGTCAGGATGACACTTAACGTGAGACATCAACACATCTAGCAGAACTCACTAATAAATGGAGCATTTTGCTTGACGCTAAATTCTCTTGTAAACTCTTTTATTCATTTAAATAATATGTGTATCATTACTTTTTCGTCTAGTTTTGTTAAAAAAAAATTATGTGATTGTTTTTGTATTGAGGTAAAAAAAACTCTAAATCGTCATATTATATTTTTGGTTTAATTGTACTTTTGATACTCCTATTTTAAATTTCAACAGTTTTGGTAACTCCATTTTTTTCAACTAAAAAATGGTGATAAGACATATTTAAATGACTTAACATATGATACGATGATGTTGAATGATTAATCAACATGAAATTGCAATAATAACAAATTGGCTAAATTACATCTGTGGTCCCTTAACTTAATTTCAGGTAACGTTTTAGTCCTTTATCTTTTTTTTCTTCCCAATTTAGTCCTTTATTCCTAACAATATAAAATAAAGTATGAAAATATGAGCTTATTTGAAGATTTGTGTTACGAATTTGATGAAATTTGTATTATATTGAAGAATATAATTAATTTTATGAGTTTTGATTGAATTTTTTTTTGAATTTTTGTATATAAAAGGATAACATTGTTGAAATTTTAAAACATAAAATATCAAATTATCACTTAAAATTAAAATAAAGGACCAAGTCGGAAAAAAAAAAAGATAAAGGACTAAAACGTTAACTGAAATTAAGTTAAGGGACCACATATGTAATTTAGCCTAACAAATTGCAATACATAAGAGCTTCTACAAATTACAATTGTCTTATACGAGATTTCATATTTTGAAATGTTCCATAATTTTTTCATTGTCAACACTATCAAATATGTCATTCTCTTTATATATAACTAACAAATAATTCAACTACTCATTCTCCATATAATTGAATATTCAATTTTTCACAAAATTTATGATTGAGACATATTTTTCAATAGTTGCAGTCTAAATCAAAGTTAACTTTAGAAGTAAATATATGCAACATGCTTTCTAGAACTAGAATAATAGTATTATTAAAATAATTGTTTTTTTATTTTTTATTTTCTTGTGTGAGCAAGAGCCCCTTCATCTATATATTGGATCCGCCACTACCTGAAGTTATAGTGGAAACTATGACTTTGTTACAACCGAAGAGAAGTGGAATTTTATCCACTAATTAATTTTGGTAATAACACATATATTTGTTATTTGATAATTTCTTTGAGCATGCAGATAATTTTGTCTATTTAGAAGAACTTAAGGAATCATAAAGGACATTGCCTTCAAAATAAGTGAAGACAAAAAGTATCAATCACTTTGCATATCGTACCCAATCTTTCATCTTATCAAAAAGAGGAGAAACATGCATATGATAGATGCATATAGTGGAAAGATATAGAGGTTTCTCCTTGTGGTATATCAATGTACTAACTTATTATTGGAAGTTTCAATAAACTTTCTACATTCACCCACTATTAGAAAAGTGATTAATAATAACAACAATCTCAATTAAATTCAATAATAGTGATCACATAATTTAGACTAATTACAATAACAAACACATTATAATATTTTGACATCTAATTAATATGAACATTAGATAAAAATTAATTTGACAATGTTAGTCCAAAATAAAATAATCCAACAATTTTTCACTTTGACAACATAGTCAGATTAAACTATACTACATATTAATTATACAATATGTGGCTACAAAAATATGTCAATTTTTTTTATTGAAGAATCACTTTCAACAAATGGTCCAAAAACAACATCATAAGTGTCACAGTAATATAAAAAATTATTCCGGTAGCAAAAATTCATATCTTTGTGATCGAACAAATAATATAAAATGTGAAATATGGAAACACAAACAAAATTGATGATCACAGAAGATGTTCATCAAGACTTAACATCATATCTTAGCACATCATATTAAGATCGGATCCAAAATGCCTCACAATAATATGCCATAATGTAAATAAACAAAACTGAACATTATATGGCAACAACCTTGGTAACAATAGTAGAATAATGGCTTAATTGCACTTTTTGTCCTCCTATTATAGGTGAAAATTGAAAGTAGTTCTCCATTTTATTGTCCCCAGTTTTAGTCCTCCAAACATAATTTGAATCCAAATCATGATGAGTTGTCATTTTTTAAATGACATGTCAATAAAAGGATGACGTGACAAACGCTTATGTGGAATAAACTCATTATTATATTATTTCTGATTAAAAAATATAATTTATATTTTTAAAAACTATTATTATAATTGTGACAATATTTTTAAAAATACAATTTAATTATTAAAATTAAGTTAAAAAAAAACACCTAAAATCATGTACCGTAAACAAATCAAAATAAAAAACATTCACTCATGAACCCTAACGGAATGTGATCTGGGACACGATGGGGGTTTGTGTGCCTCAGTAGCAAAGAGATCACCGGAATATAGCACAAGATCCCAGAAATCAACATCAACAAGGGAGTAAAAGAGGCCGAGGAAGAAAACATAGCAGCAAAAGTAGTAAATCTGATGTGTAATGCAAGTGAGTGGCTGCTAGAAAACCAAGAACCCGAATTGGGGACAACAACGAAAAAAAGAAAGGAACCTGGGTTGTCACATCCTTGTGGAGAGGTTCTGTTCGAAAAAGGTCCTTATGACTGTGGCGGAGAAGAAAGGAACCAGTGCTTGGTCTTTGAAGATTCCTGCCAGCCTTGTGCCATGTCAGAGTTCTCATATTTGAAATTGCATGCAGAAACGATCGAGATTGCAAACCCAGGAAAGCCTGCCACGCATGAACTGTCGTTAAAGGCTTATTCACTGAATGTGGCTACCCCGCCGCCACCAGAGTCGTCGGACGCCAATTCTCGGGTTGTGGCTTCGCTGCTGCCACTGAAGTCGCCTGCACAAGACAAATCACAAATTTGGTTTAAACAAGAAACCGGTATGATGTCAATGGAGAAAACAATGGCAGAGATAAAAACAAATCTGGAACAGGTGAGAGAAAAACTCAGCAAAATTCATGACATGGATCAAATCAAGAACTTGCTTTTGGAAATCCAAAATGGCAAGAAAATTCAAGAAACAGAAGCATCTTAATTCATTCATTGAGGATAGCATAAAGACCAACTACGTATGAGCAAGATAAAATGGAGTGTTACAGTGGGTGTTTCATTACACATCAGGGACACAATGAGTTAATGTTTTTTATTTTGATTTGTTTAGGTTTATGATTTTTGGTGTTTTTTCTTTTAACTTAATTTTAATAATTAAATTGTATTTTTAAAAATATTTGTCACAATTATAATAATGGTTTTTAAAATATAAATTATATTTTTTAATCAAAAATAATATAATAATGAGTTTATTCCACATAAGTGTCTGTCACGTCACCCTTTTACTGACACGTCATTAAAAAAATGACAATTCATCATTATTTAGACTCAAATTCTGTTTGGGAACTAAAACCGGAGACAAACAAAATGGGAAGACTACTTTCAATTTTCACCTATAATAGGGGGACTAAAAGTGCAATTAAGCCTAGAATAATTTATTTGAAAATTCTCAAAATATGGCCTCAAAATATATAAAGTTGCCATAATTTATTATATATTTTCCCACTCCCACTAACTCAAAAGTATCAAAAGATCTCTCCACACCCATATAGGTTAAATAATCTACAAAATAAAATAAAACTTTAACAGTCAAACTCTTAATTAGGGGATCTGCAACAATAAGCTAGGTGTATATCTTCAATTATCTTCCGCGTACAGCAATTGCATAAACAATATCGAGACGTGTACACACTTGAACATACCTAAGACTGACAACAACAGAAGCATATGAGACCATTTTAATTTTTTCTTCATTTCTTTATAATTTCGTGGACACAACAAAAAGTTTTATCAAGTATATCAATTCATGTCAAATATCAATGCTAAAGTCATTGTAATCCCATCTAAAAATTCTGAATCACAATACACAATTAAATCTCATAAATATCTAAAATACGACTTAAAAATTCTGAATCACAATACTCGAATTAAAGGCTAATGGATATTCATATTAACCAAAAATTCTTGTGTCCATTACGAAATAATTGAAAAACGGATTTGTTAATATAATTAGCCGTATATATTAAAGGCCAACAATATCAAGATTGTTTCACAAAAGTATCAAGTAGAAAAAAGAAATTGAACTTAATTTTTCTTTGGTCAAAAGTTTCCAAAAAAATGTTGGCAAGAAATATATATTTTTTAAAATAGATCTTACTTATCCCTTAGCATAAAAAAAAAATATTTTGAATTATATTAAAGTGGATGTCACTCTCAAAACCTAGTTCATTTGCTCTAGTTTTATAAACTTGTATTGAAAATAGATGCAATGAATAAACTAAAACTAATACTGCTATAAAGAAAACTGATACATGCAGTATCAATGAATAAACTAAAACTACGAATCAATTTTAAAGGTCATTTAGTATACAATAAAACGTGACCATCAAATTTTGTCCAAAAAAAAAAAAAGTATATATAATATGTAGAAGAACGAGTTTTACTAAATATGTTATTTGCATCATAATTCATAAATAAATAAATAAATGGATTATTGCTTTAAAATTAATGAGATCAATAATTATATTATCGTTGCATCTCCACTAGATTAATTGATTCAATCAATATAAATTTAAACCAATGGATATTCATTCATAAAGGTTATTGGGAACTAGGAAAGACTAATGTTTCTGATCATCGAAACCAAGCAATTGAAAGAAATTGATAGACTCAATATATGCATTATCTAATCATAAATCAATAACTTTGATCATAGAGATTAGATGATTTGGAATACCTAATGTGCAAATGACAATGATTTTTGCATTTATCTATTTTAAATCCATGAGTATGCGTGTGAAGAGAAAATAAACTATTTCTATTCCACTAGTAACAAAGATGTGTATAATCTGAATGAGACAATTATACTTTAATAGTGGAAAGAGATCATAGAGACTCTCCTTGTGGTATATGATGAACTAACTTACCCATTATTGTGAGTCCTAATAAACTTTTCACATTCACCCACTATTAGAAAATGCTTAATAATAACAATAATCTCAATCAAATCCAATAATAGTACGTGATCACATAGTTATTGAGACTAACACTAAATAATATGACATTTAATTAATTTGAGTATTAGACAAAAATTAATTTGATTATGGTAGTTCAAAATAAAATAATCCAACAACCTTATATCACCAAATATAACATTGTGAGAAACTAATATAACAAAATAGCATAAGAAAATGAAATAGTTTTCTTAAAAGCAAAGTTTAGAGCGCAAATGCATCACATCACATCACATGATACATCCGGATATGATAAAATTTCAATTTCAATTGTGTTGACACTAAGAAAATGAAATAGTTGAATAAACAAAAAATAAATAAATGAATTGGATTGGCTCATTGACTTGCATAGACCATAATAGTTGAGTTGGACTTAATAATTTGACTCATGTGACAGCTCTACTATCATGCTATAACAACAATTTCAAACCTTGTTTAACACAAAATAAATCAAGTACACATCCCATGCATGTATCTTTGTGTAATGAAAAATGTTCTTCATAATTTATTTTGAATAAGCCTTCGTACAATTATAAACATATAAGCACCACTAAAGTAAAATATATTATTTTTCTCTTAAATTGTGTGTGATCCTAGCTCATCATGAAGAGGTTTACAATCTTGGAAGTTCACACTACCCTTATACTGATATTTCCTAGCAACATGAATAAAATAAACAAAGTTCAATGTCCCTATCACAGCAATAAGGTAATAAAAGTAATCTATCCTACCATGATTTATATCATTTGTCAACCAATCAGGATGATCATTTGTTTTTGTAGTATGATGAATTATGGTGACTATGATACTACTAACATAGTTAGACATACCAAAAGAACATGAGAACAATGAATTACCAATACTTCTCATATGATCAGGAAATTGCCTATTAAAGAACTCAATTTGTCCTAATACATTAAAGGCCTCACAAAGTCCCATAAGAATCAATTGAGGAGCTAACCACATGACTGACAAAGTAGAATTTGATGAATCTCTTCTTACTTTCTCAACAAAGCCAGCAACAATCATAGAAAGAATAGAGAAAACCATTCCAATTCCAATTCTTTGAAGTAAGGTAATTCCACCTTCATGGTTGGTTATTTTTCTAAGTGTTGGAACTAGAAACCTGTCATAGAATGGAAGGCATAATGCTACGGTGATTAGTGATATGACTGACATTGAACCTGCTGGGATTTGGAATTTTGGTCCAATGTGTCTGTCCATTTTTAAGGCTTGTAATACTGTGAATGTTCCTTGTTGAGCTATGGATGTCAAACTGAGAATCCCAGTTGCCCAAATTGGAAAAATTCTTGCTAAACATTTAACCTCTTCTACTTGTTGAATGCTAGCTAGTTTCCACTTGTTTACTATGATACCTTCTGAATTTAGGTCACCCTCTAATATCAAAGCTGCTTTGTTCAAGGCTCTGACTCATAAAAATGAAATATCATATATTAGATTTTGTGATAATCAAACAGTTAATGTTAGTATGTTAATTTATTAGTATTATACTGTAGTAGAGAATTAAAATATTCTAACCTGAATTGATGAGTTAAAGGGAGTTTTGATGAAATACTAGTTCCAACCAAAGGTGGATCATACAAAACTTCATCTAACTTATCCTCACTTGGAAGCTTGACTTTTCTCTTTTTATAAGCAGCCACTAAAACTAGGAAAATTCCAGAAAAAATACTTCCTTCAATCTTGGCATGCACATAAACCTTTGTTCCAATAAAGAACAGGATTATGGAACAGAACATGCATACAACAGGTATTCCAAAACCTAACTTCCAACTAACTGAATCTTGGATATACACCATCACTGTTTGAGTAACCAACAGTACCAATGTAAATGTTGTATAGTACCAATTAAAGAAACTATTGATACTTTTCTTTCCTGCATTTGTTGTTGAATCAAATTGGTCAACACTAAATGGTATACTACATGGTCTAACACCAGCAGAGCCTATGGTTAGGAAACCAAGTCCCAAAAATAATACACCCATTTGAAAATTGTTTGCTTTGACACATTCATTCTTTAGTAGTTGTTGTGGATCACAAGGTGGAGGGTGCAACTTTTGTAACCAAGATGTTAATGTCACCACAATCATCCCCTGTTTTACTATATTAATTAGAATACTTCAAAATATATATCTAAAATAACTGAAAAGGAGTTCATCAAATTTACATGTTACTATTATGTTACATTTTTTTTATTTTTCTATAATCTTAAAAATGTAACTTAATTCTTTCTAGCTTTAATAGTAAACTAATAAAGTATTAAAATTATCAACAAATTTAATATTTCAATCAATTATCTTAATTCTCATCATTTAGTCGATGGAGTTTTATATATATAGGGATAAGAGCACTATAGTTATAATTATTCAATAATTTTAATAGATGAAGAAAAACAGTCAGCTTGGTTTGACTTTGTAAGGAGAAAAAACATAAATAATTTATTAAAAATTAGAATATCAAATACTTGAAAAAAATCAAAATTTCCTATTTTAATTTTATCTGTTTGTCGAATATTAAAAAACATAAAATAAATATTTGTCATTAATAAATATTAAAAATAAGATAAAAAAGAAATGATAAAGAAAAATAAAGTAAGAAATTATGAAAATTTAAGAAAGAAAAGTGACTTAAAAATAATAAAATATGAGAACGTAAGGCACAAGCTAATATAAAGTAAAAAGTTTTATTTTTTTTTAATAGTAAAAAGACTTGTTTAACCATTCAAAAATTTGATTGTAAAAGAAAACTGTTCGAAAACTTACGTGTCATGTAATTAGATAATAGTAAAAAATTAATAGAGCTAGACATTACTTTCGAAATTTAAAAAAAGAAAAAAATTTAAAGTTAAAAATATTACTTACAGAACTGTGTAAATTTTACATGCAATTAGAATAAATACTGCATATTGTAAACTTATAATAAATGACTTATTTAGTGGGGTATTTAATATTTTTAAAATAATTTTATAGATATTTTAAATTAATTTTAACCATTATTATTATTATTATGTATTTCAATATTTTGTTGGTATTCTATAGAAAATAAAACAATTAAAAAAGTTTAACACAATTTTAAATTTAGATTAGATTTAAATTTAATAATTAATTATTAGTATTTAGTATTTAGGTATAACAAAATATATATTTTTTTGTGAATGCTTGTTATTTCCCGTACACTTATTTTCCTCTTTTTTATAATTAATCTATACTCTAACTATTTTTATTTATCATTTTTCCTATAAATCAAAAGATAAAGACAAAAAAAAAGTTTTTAATGTCAATATTGTTAAGTTGATTTTTTTTTTAAATTTAAATTAAAATTTTTTAATTATGTAAATTAATTATGATAATATTTATTATTATTTTTAAGAAAAAATTATTTTTATCAGCAACAATAAAAATATAAAAGAAAGCATTGAACACAGTAGCTACTAGGTTGGATATAATAGCTCACATTTAAAGTTCTAAACACAGCAGCCTCGTCACAATGTCCGGTATTTAATGTGAAAATAATAACTCATTGTTTCTCTGCGCCATCAAATAGATACTTTCTTTAACTTCAAAAATATAAATAATTTTGATTCAAAATTAAATTTAAAATTTAAATTAAATATATTAATTTTTTAATCTTATTTAAATACATCATTTTTTATTAATATAAAATAATTTATATTTAAAGTTTGAAGAATAGGCGTTATTGTGGGAGAAATATCATTATATTCCATTGGTCTTTTTATTTTGTAAAAAATAAATAAGTGACGTTATATTTGCTTAATGTTGAAAGAAGAAATTTAATTTCTTTTTAAAAATTGAAAAGACAAATGATATAATTAGTGACATTAATAGTTAAATTATAAATAAATTTAAAATTTCGTATTTGAACTGTTATCACTTACTTTATTCAATTTCAAATATAAACAACATAAAAATTTACTTTTGTGATTTTAATATAATTAAAAGTTAACTAATACTACTAATATTATAGATTTTATTATTTCAAAATTTTTTCATCTTAAATAATAAGTTTCTATGAGGAGTAATGTATAAAATACAATTATGCTTTTTTATTATTTTGAAAAAAAATTAAATTACATAAACTATTTTCTTAAAAGGGTGTGAATTAGTTTTTTTTCATGAGATTGGAGGAAATATCTGATTAAATATTCGTTCAATAAATTAAAAATGTAAAATATATTTTAATTAAATAGTTAACTAAAAGATAAAAATAATGATTGTTTTATTTCATATTTTTTATGAATTATCTTATTTAATTTGATATCTCAAAGTTATGACATAGATATGCTTTTATTTTTTTATAAGCTTATAACGAATATATGTGATTTCGAGACAAAAATGATTTGATATAATTTAATCCGAATTTGAACCTAGTAGCATTGGATAAAATTACTTCAATTTATGGATACTGTCTTTAGATTCTATTTATGATGTACTTTTAATACCACCTTTTAATAAAGGATATAGATGTAGACAGTGAGATGTACTTGGTTGGTGTAGCAAGTTAATTAATTCAATTTCTATTTTTTTTTATTAATTAATAGATAAAATATATCGTGTAATCATTTAACTTATAATAAAAATATTAAATTGATATTTTTAATATTTTTTTTATCAAGTTAGTCTTTATATTTATGAAAATTACAATATTAAACTATTTTCAGTCATAATTTTATTTTAATTATTTTTAGTTAGAAATGTTTAACAACATAATAAATTCATGTAATTTTATAACATAGATTGATAAAATTTTGTATTTAATTTTAAGAATTTTAAATTTTATCTCATTCGAATTTTCTTTTATTTAATTATTTAAAAAAATATAATTAAAAGTTTATATTCTTATAATTATTACAATTAAAACTCCATAAAAATTACACGAATTTATTAAAAAAAATTATAAAATTTTTAAATTTTAATTTTAATAATTTTAAATTAAGATCATTGATATAAATATTTACAAACATAAAAGATGAATTTGATACTAAAAAAATAATAATTTATTATTAAAAAAATAATCTATTATTTTTCTGTAATTTAAAGTACCACAATATTATTGTATGATTAATAGCCTTGCAAGCTGAAAAGGACACAAATGAAATATGATGTTTAAAGTACGTCAATAAATTCTGTTTTTTTTTTCTCAAGTGATAAAGATGTTAATTGGAAAAAAAAAAATTAGTCTTAATTTTTAAAAAGTTATTGACCTTTTACCGTACATTAGTTATGTGCATTCATTGTTAGAAAAAATATAAAAATATTGGCATTGAAATGATAATTTATTTAATGTTAGTCTAACTTCCTTTTTCACCGTTCAAATGTCGCTTTTTTAGAAAAAAAAAAAATTTACCCATTTTTATTTGTCGTTTTCAAAGTTTAAAAGGTGTATTAATTATTGATTTGACAAAATTATCCCGTTTATTTATTATAGAGAAACCAAAAGATGAAATAAAGTTATCAATGATTAAAGGTATTAATTGATAAAACCAAACGATTTGGTAAAAAATAATAACATTTATTAATTTTATTGACATGTTTAAATAACTTTAAAATAACAATTAAAAATAAAGGAAGATAATAATTAATTTACATGGGTTTTTCAAGAGTAAACGATTATTTTAAATTCTGAAATTGTAATCATCAATCAATTTAAAATCTCAAATTTAAAAAATATTAAATTATTTTCTTAAATTATATAAAATAATGCAAAATATTCCTTCTATAAACTATTTTAGAGAATCTTTTACTACTAGTAATAAGGTTTAACAAACATTTTAATTTACATTAAACAATTTAAAAGAATAATTAAATATTTTGTAATTTTAATGTCTCAAATTGAATTACGTTTACAATTTTAAGATCCAAAATTATAGATTACTCTTTTAATTAATATTTATCCTTCCCCATGTTGTTTATTCTCGCTGACATATTGCTTGACACCACAAACATGAAAATAAAAAATTGAAGGAGGAGACAAATCATAAATCCTTAATTACCAAAAATTATAAACAAATAAAAAAAAGAAATACTTACCAGAAGAGTAGCGAAAGAACTAAACGCTATAGTCCAAAAACGACCAACATAAGCATCAGAAATGAAGGCACCAATTAAAGGAGCAAAGTTTGTAATTCCAAACCATATGTAGAGAATGTTAGAAGCATAAACTTGATCTAAATGAAGTTCTTTTGTCAAATACACCATAAAGTTAGCAAACAATCCAAATACTGCCAACCTCTCAAATGTTTCATTGCCTGCAAATGTTAACAAAATACACTTAGTAAAATATAATTAAACAGAAAAAGTTATATTATTGAAAAAAAGAAGATGAAAATTTTCTTTAAATCTGTCACTACATCTAGTAAAGAGAAAATTATGAAAGATTTTAATTTTATTTTTTTAGTAGCGAATGGAGTTTTTATCATCCAAAAAAATGTACAATTTTCAGAAAAAAGAATTTAGATATACCTAAAATATAAGGCATGGCCTTCCATCCTCCGGGTTTCTTCTTGGAATTGGTAGTTGTTTGAGAAGAAATGCAACTTTGAAATTTTAGAAGCGACCCACTTGAAACAAATTCAGAATCATAATGCTTAATCTTCTTATTCTCCATAGCTGAGATTATTTCTCACTTTTAAAACTAAGGAGTTCACTAATATATATATATATATATATATGGACTCTTGTCTAGGCTTAAAGGCTATATAAATGAGTTAGGCATCGGTGGCATTCATTCCAAGACCCTTATTTAAGGATTGGCTTTCTCTTTCGTTTTTTTTTTGTTGGTGAAATTTAATTTTTGTATGTTACAAAAAAAATGTCCATATATTATTAGTCTATGAGAAAAACAAACACAACTTGTAATTCCTATTAAAAAAATATCCGGAAAATTTGTGTTTTGGATAAAAAATCACTCTTTAATAGATAAAAAAGAAGAACAAGAGGAAAAGAAAAAAAAAAGATGAGGATAATGATTTTTAGAGTTAGGAAGTTAGAAATTTAGTGAAATATAATGACAAAACTTTAATTACTAGAGTTTCTAGTCCTTTGCAAAAATTTGGGATCAATCTCTTTTTTATCTATAGACTAAGTGACAAACAATACTAATAAATTTTTAAATCTAATGGAGAGTTTTTGAATTCATACTCATATTGTTAAGAAGAATGTCAAACTTAACAACGTTGATAGTGTAACTTTAATCGGAAATCATTTCCATTTTAAATTAATGAAGTGTCAATAAGTGAAATCTACAAACTTTTTTTAGCTGTAATTGTTTTGTTTAAAAGTTACAAAATTTGTATAAATACTATTCAAGATGTTAAAAACAAATACTTTATTTTTCAATAATTTTTAGATAATTTGTATGTTTTTAGTCACACTATTCAAAGTAATATCTAAAAAAACTTAATATTGTTTCAAGAGGCATACAAGAGGCAGGTTAGTGTTATTTTAATCCAACATTAGTTGTTGATTTCACAATTTTATAAAATTGAAGCTCTTTTCTACCGTGAAAGAAAAAAGGGGCGAATCCTTTTTTTTCCATTGGACCAAAGAATTTCTCAAATTTTACATATTTTGTAAGGACTCATAATATTAGTGTTTGAACTTTGATTATTTAAATTTGGAGTGTGTTTCATTGACAACATTTGAGTAGAAGATTTAAAACAATTTGATCAATATTAATTGGTGTAAATTTTGTACGTAATTTGAGTTTTTATACAAAAAAATAAAATTAAAATTTGAAGGAGTAATTTAAAAAATTAATGGACTGAATTCGTCAGAAAAATTATTGGATACCAAATCATATATTCTCTATATTACAAAGAATAAAAACATCTTAAATTAAATTTAAGTTGAATAGTATTTTATTTTAAATTTAATTACAATTCATTCTTTTGACTGATTTTTAGTTACACTGCGTTGATATATCTCATCATACGATATTTCTAAACATTTCTAAAAATTACAGGTTTAATTAGTTCTCTATTTCCACAATTCATGTAAGTAGTTCTTATGTTTTAAAATTTGACATTTCTTTTTATTTTTAAACTAAAAAATGATGTGTGACATATTATAAATGACGTATCATATGATATGACAATGTAAATTTATTTAAATGCATTAATTATTCATATGTCATTAATTAAATTAAAAAAATGAATAATTTTAAAAGTTGAAACTAAAGTTTTTAAGAATTTTATTGTAATTTAATGAGTGTTAATCATTCTACATCGTTATGTTATATGTCGTGTCATTTAAAACATGTCACATAGTCATATTTTTAGTTAAAAAATCAAATGAGGAACCAAAATTGTCAGATTTTAAAATAGGAGAACCAATTTAGTGAATTGGTAATAGTATGGAGGATTAAAAATGCATTTAAACCAAAATAACATTATGAATTATACACTAATAAAGTATAATTGTATCTTTATGTGTGCTTACATAACAATAATGGGTCGAATCATGTATTGGACAGTCGATTGACACATAAGAATTTGAGTATCGGCTGTATCATAACGAGTCGATGCAAAATTAGCAAATGCAAAATCGACTCACAACTTATGCAAATTTGGCTAAGAGTTAATGCATAATCAACTAATTTTATCAATTGTTGACTAAATGTGGTTATTAAGTCTAAATAGGCTTATCGACTATTATTAGTATCTATCTATTAGTTGATGCAGAACTGGCTGATAGTCAAGTTAGCTACCGGCTGACAACTAAATGTGGCTACAAAGTTTATATGAATTTGTAGGTCAATATTATATCTTATTGGTTTGTAGTGATGTAATACCCCATAAATTATATTGAAAAATTCACCGAGTCAGAGTTTATAAAAACCATTTTTCTACATACGAATTTATCGTTTTCATTTATCGATTTTTCTTTATTTTTCATACAACTTTAGATAGGAATTCAACCTTCAACACTAGATACACTTTAAAGTAGTCTAAGAATTCACAACTTAAAGACATAATCTCTTTCTCAACGTAATCACTTGATAAAAAAAGACATAGTTTACGTTGTTAGACCCAGTTTTAGTTCGTAGTTAATTTATTAGCTAACTAACTAATTTTCTTGTAAGCCTTAATTGGTTAGTGAGTTGTATTAGTTAGCAATTTTACACTAATTAATTGTTTATTTAATTGACTATATAAGTCTATGTAATCTTTTAGGTAATTCATTCTTTCAATTATCAATATTATTAATATACTTTATCTCAATTTATTCAATGTACTATAAATTATCATTTTCTTTCTTAATAATGTACTTTTCTCCATTTCTCCACGTCAATTCTTCATCAAAATCAACTACCAGAGTGAAATAAATTATTGTCTACAAATTCCTTACTAGACTTTCAGAACAAAAGAAAGTAAATTGAGTTTGTTACTATAACATGATCATTTTGTTGATCATAAAGATACAATACCATATTGTTTTCGTCTTTTACCCCAATTGACATTTTAGCAAAAACTTATGATATGATTTTGTAGTCTACAGGTTAAAAAAAAAAATGTTCAAGGATAAAGATTCTGATAAAAAAAATCAAAGCAAAAAGGTAAGATTACATAAAAAAAATTTATTGTCTCAAACAAATTAAGAAGAATTCCTTAAAAAAAAATTGGTGATATTCTTATTCAAAAAATCATATATAGTTGACGTTTTAGCTTCTATCTATAAAAATTGCAGATGATAAAGCACAAAATTCATATTCTTTCAACGGATATGAATTTCCGTGTTTTAAATTCTTTTTAACTAATGAGTTTTTGATATTTTAAATTATTTTCTATTAATATCTTTTCCAGTATTTGTTTCTTGACATTTTCCAAGTTTAAAGTGTAAACATGTTCTACCTTAAAGGGATATTAGATATCTTGTTAGATTACACCGTTAGACTAAGTTAGTTAATATTCGTGTTAGTCTTAATTAATTGGTTAGTTGGTTGTACTAGTTAATTATTTTACACTAGTAAATTGTTTATCCAATTAACTATATAAGTCTAGTCTATATACCATTTGATGTACTTCAGTAATCTCTCAATTACTAATATTATTGAATTTACTTTTCTTCATTTCTCTTTTTAAATCATCCTAATACATATCATCTTCTCAACTAATCCAACGACGAACCAAGTAAAAAATTAATCATTTGATCATATCGCTAGTCGGTTAAACACCAAATTTCACATAATGAGAACAATGTGAAATAATTTTATCTAATCACTATAGATAATTTTTATTTTTAATTTTGCAACAGTTAATATTAATTATTAATATTGTGACTTCTTTATCATCTTATTCCTTGACTCATATGTCCAAACCAATCTTATATTCAATGTCGTAAAGATAATTAAACTCGTATTTTTCTTTTTACTCGAAACTAATACTACTACATCCCTCATTATAAGCTTTAATTATTTTTTCACTCTTATTAAACAAAGTTAGTAGTATAATTAATGTGTTTATTTTAAGTGTTAATATTCCAAACATAACATTTATATTTAAATGTATCAAACTTGATTTTTTCATATTTGAAGACAAATTAATAATATTAATAAAAGATATATTTAAAAAAATAAAAAATGTATAAATTGAAAAATTATTTATAATTAGAGATTATTATTTTTAAATAGTGCTTATAATTAGGAAAATTTGTGTAATAGTAACTATTTATATGCACAAAAAGAAGGATTGGTTGAAGCAAGTCGAGTACTATTTTGGGTACCTTGGAATTGTGTGCTGAATTTGCGATGTAGAAAGAGACTTGGACGGGTCCAAGAATAGTCTATTACTGTTTCATGCATAAGTCGTATGAATTTTAAATGCGTTTCGTTTTGGTCATTATTATATATATGTGGTCCAATTAATAATTCGGGACCGTTAAACAGTTTTCATATAGTTTTTGATCAGTGAAACGGTGTAACTGAGTTTTAATATGGCCAACTCAACTTATGCATGAAACAGTTGACTAGTTTTTTGGGCATAAATCTCGTCTCGCTGGCTTGCAGAGGATCAACAGAAAAAAAATAAAAAATTAGAAGTAGCGAATGAGTATATAAAATTTGATGTGATAAAAAGTCTAATTTGTTATTAAATCTTAACTTAACTTATCTGTTAGGTTGAATATTATATTATATATTTAAATTTAAAATTTTGTATTGAGTTTTTTTATGATAATTATAGATATAATTGCTTTTTTGGTTTTTTAATTTAGTTTTATGTAGTGTTTATTTATTTATTTTTTGATTTAATTTTTTATTTAATTTTAAATAATAAAGAATTAAAATATGAGTTTATTTAAAGATTTGAGTTATGAATTTGATGAAATTTGCATTATATTAAAGATAATAATTAATTTTATGGATTTAGTTTGAAAATTTTGATGAATTTTTTAGTTTTGTAAAAAATGATAATATTGTTGACTTTTTAAAGATCAAATTATTACTTAAAATTAAATAAATACTAAATAAATAAAAAAAGATAAAATACTGAAGTATTACTTGAACTTAATTTAAGAGACCGTATGAACAATTATGTCATAGTTATATTATCTCATCTATATATAAAAAAGAAAAGACCTAATTAATTTTTTAATAAATTCTATTTCTACCACCTTGATATATTATTTAAATCTACAATGATCTATATTTAAAAATTATAAAAAAAAAATTGTCTGCATTTTATAATGGTAACTAATGGCAACCTCTTAAATTAGAAGTTCATAATTTTAATTATTGTAACTATTGAGACAACAATTCCATATTAGGATCAATGTTAATTTGATAAAAGCAAAAACAAATAAGTTATTGTCTCAAATGCAACTTATGAATATGATAATCTTTAGCAATTATTTTATAGCTGGTAAATCCAGTATTGCTAAAAAATTTAACGACAATTCTAACAAATATTTGTAAAAACTCATTTAATTGCTGCCAAAAATAAATAACTTTGACCGGTAATTGTAACAACCACTAAATTAATTTTCGCAATGACTAATTTATTCTTTTTATCGACCTTTGAGTATTGCGGTAAAAAATAGAGAAACTTTCTATGGCATGAACTATTCCTAATAAAAATAATTTTATCTTTTTTTTATCTAATAATAGTTTTAGTAGTAATACATAGTAGTGTAATACAAATGGTGTAATTTCACTAGTTTGTCCTAGTCTGGTAGCTTGTGGGAATTTTCAGTGTGGTAAATGTTGGTTGTTTTGTGACTCCCCATGATATCAATAACACGCTTTATGACGAAGTTAAGTGTGCCATCATTGCTATAGAATATGCTTTTAAATGTGGTTCTTCTCTGGTTGTTGTCGTGTAAAAAAATAATGCTACTACTTTTTGAAAACTTCAAAATACATAATTTAATTGCATCAAACTCACTAGATAAATGACGTTTTTTTTCTTTCTATTCTCATATTCTTAGGGATGACCTTTTTTGTGCTAGAAAATTATGATTTATCCGATCAGAGATTTATTTGGTGAAACTCATTATCTCCTTATATTGCATATACTTTTTGTTAAAAGAAAAAAGGGATTTTCCATCCTAATTTTTGTTTTTCTTGATTGTGATGGAGTTTGGTTTGTATCAAGTTAGATTTTCTTAGGAAAAGTGTTTGTCTTCCTAATTAATATTCAATTGATTGTAGTTTTTATTTTGCATTGCATTATTTTTCTTCACTGTTATTTTATTCCATACAACAAATGAACACACCTACCACCGACCACATATGTAAATGTTAAAAATTAGTTTGAGATGCTTGAAAGTATATGTCTTCAACGATTTTATTCATTTAAGACGAAAATCATCTAAGATTCTAACAAACTTTTCTTAGTTGACATTAAGGTATCAAATAATAGAGAAAATAATAATAATTAAATCTAGGAAAAATAATTTTTCTCAAAATCACTGCAAACTTGGTGATACAGTATCTTTTTCGAAAAATTTTGAACTCAAATGTTTCTGGCCATATATATATATATATTTACCATTCGAATCGTCTCGTGCAATATATATTCAAGCATATAAAACTTTCAATGTTAGAAGTACTCAAGCTTATTACCATTGTTTTATAGTTCTATAGAAAATAAAAGTTCAACATTTTATAATTAATTGAATTAAAGTATATGTTTTAAAACCTAAAATAAAATTATTCAATTCAATTGATTATTTAACATTCAACCACTCTTTATTATATTAAAATTTGATAACTAAAATAACTTTGATTTAAGCAAAATAGTATTAGTAATATAAGTTGAATTAAATTATAAAATACTTTTGAAATAAAGGTTACTAAAATTAAATCTAGAAAATTAAAATATATCTGCAATAAAGAAATGATCAAGGCAACCAAAGTATCAAAAACCTTCATAAATCACAAACGAAATATTACAAAGGTCATAATTGATTGCATTACATCAATGAATAAAAAATTATAATAGATTGCATCAACATTGTTCTTGCCAACAAGAAATAACCCAAATTACATAGTCAAGACTCCTTAATCTCATCCTGCATATCGAAATGAAACAAAAGTAACAAAATTGAACAAATCAAAATTCTACTTGATGCTAAATTAATCAATAGAGTCAACATGATTTTTTAAATGCAAAACCATCTACACACAGTACATGTCACCAGTGGTGGATTCAAAAATATTGTTTATTAAGGGTAAGAAAAATAAATATAATATTTTTATAAAATAAAGGTCGAAACTGTTCTTAATTAAAAAGAACATGAAGATTTAATTGGTTTTGAAAATTAAAAATTTAATAAATTATAATATAATAAGTTTTAATAATGTCGCGGTGAAAATAATGTATAATATTTTCACATAAAAAAACACTCGATACTCTAATATAAAAGGAAGAAAAGTGAAGTGTGTAAAGATATAAAAGAAAAATATAATGAGAGAAAAAATTAAATAAAATTAGAAAAGGAGTGGTGGGCAACCTCAATATTTTTTTTAAAACATGCTTATAACATTTCATTAATAATAATATCATGAATACAATTTAAAATATCAATAAAATTATGGGGATTAACTATAGATGGCTACTCTTGCTAACGCATAAGCCGCCTCATTTGTTTGTCTTATAACAAACTAAATTATGGAGTTTTTAAAATGAGAATGAAAAATAGCTGATAGTCAAAAAAAAAATCTAATTCGGTCTTGTTTTCGGTCTTGTTTTCCTTTATGCCAAGTCTTAGTCAAACTATTAACACAAACATTTTATGAAAAAAAATATTCAAAGTGTATTAAAAAAAAAAATATCCTACTAATAAGAAACGGCAAGAGCCCCATTACTTCATGAATGAATCTGCCCCTGCATGTCCCTAAAAGAATGTAACATTTGAGTTAAATATGAGTAATGCACATATAGAAATTAAAAACTACTTCTAGAAGTCTAGATCATCAAAATATAGCTCCAATCTGTAAATGATATGATATCTCAATCCATTAGAATTTTGAAGTGAAAATAACTGGAAAAAAAAACGAGAAATTTGCGATACAGTTTTACATCATAATTAATATTTATATATCTATAAATATTTCATTCAAGACATGAATGACAGAATAGAAGTTTAGAAATATTGGGAAAATGTTATCTACCGTAAAATTCAAATAAAAACTAAAGCAGAACATAGATGATATGGAAGTGAGGAACATAGGATGGAACGTGTAGTCCAAGAAATAACCCAAGATCACAATCTATGAAATATGAATCAAATGTGCTTCTAATGAAATGATCTATATAGACCCTTTTGTTATTAGATAAATAAAGCTAGAGACATTTCTATGCTTTTTGAACATATTGCAAAGAAGAAGAAATGCAATTAAGAATACATGAAATAGTGATAATGTAATGCTGTCACAAAAAGAAGAGTAGAAGCCCAAAGTTCAAGGACACTAGAAGGTTTTCTTATGTGTATTTTCTTTAGCCACAAAAATCTTATTGTATTCTAAATACCTATCCATGAATTGCTATGGCTATGGCTAGCTGTTGCATCAACTAATATGTCATCATTAATAACATTAGGAGTAGCTAGATGAAGTTTTTTATAATATATGCGTAATCTCATTTGACCTCTCAACTTAAAAAATTTATTCGTGGCATTAATTGAGGAATATTGATTTCTTATTGTGTAGTGAAAATCCCAATATGTTGTATGGTTGACTTGCCTTTTTTCCCATAAAAAGCAAAAAAGATCCAAAGAACAATTAAAACAACAAAAGACTCGACTCAGTCCACATATACTAAATGCTTTCAAAGCGAAAATAACATATAAAACAAAAAGATAAAGATAAGACATAATTGCCCAGAAGAACTTTATGCACTGAAAATACAATTTCCAAAAAAATTATAAAAGATTCGAAAAGACAATACATGAATGCAATCTATGATAGACATGACATGCAAGAATAGAAAGATAAAACATGTAGCAGATAATTCAAAAATAAATAATTATAAGGTTAAAACAAAATTAATTCTTATAAAATTATTGTATTTTACATTATAAGAGTAAATACTAAAAAAAAGTGAAATGCAACTATTTTAGTATATATATATATATACACTAACACATTGTTTTTTATCAATAATCATGCATATTTATAATGAATAAAGATATAACAAAACTAAATCTTTTATTATACATTAACTCTACTTGTTCATTCTTTCTATTAATATTAACTCTACTAATTAATTCACACACTAACTCTACTTTTTTTTACAGCAAAAAAAAAAAAACTCTATTTATACATGTATTTTATACACAAAAACATATTCATATGTATTATATAAATAATTAAATAATAATATGTAAATATTAAATTAAACTAAATTTATAAAATTAATCGACTAAATGTGGATGAAAAGTACTCTCGAAAGATCAGTTGAAGCAAATGTCATTGAGTGACTTTTGTTGGAAATTAAAACAAAAAATGGTTAAATATATATATATATATATATATATATATATATATATATATATATATATATATATACATATATATATATATATATATATGTTTGTTCAA
>NC_021166.2:25154208-25159022 GCF_000331145.2 Cicer arietinum
ATATATATATATATATATATTTTTTTGTTGCAAAGGTATAATTTGACAAGTCAAATAATTTCAAAGGACACTTGTTCTCACAAAACTCAAATTATTGCATTCAAATTTATGCACGTTTCCAATGCAAGTCGGTGAGATCGATCATAGCAAAATAAACAAAATAATTTTTTTTCTGTGTCCAATAATTTATGAGAAACTAGTACCTAATAAACTTCAAATTTCTATGCTTGCAAGAGCAAAACAACTTTTTTGTGTCAAATAATTACCAAGAAATTAATTCCTCGCAAACTTAAAATTTATGTTTGTTTACCACAAAGGTCATTAAAAGCAAAATAGTTTTTTTTTTTTTTAAATTTTTTTTGAGGAATTAGTTATTTGCAAACTTCAAATTTCTGCACGTTTCTATTCAGGCCAGTCTGAGCAAAATAGCTTTTTTTGGGTACCTTTCGAGGCTGTCAGTCAGTGATATTGTCCTATCAGCATTTGCGAGGAACAAATGTCTACGGAAATGCACCCGTCGATTCGAACACTCACTTTTTGAAAGGTTTGCAAGGATTTGGTTCCTCGGTAATATTTTTACGAAAAAAATAAAGCAATAATTTCTTTTGAACTTTTTCTTTGGAAACGCTATTTCTTTTGTAAAAAACGTTTGTTTTCTTGGAAATTTTGGTAGGAAAATAGAGATTTTTTTGTAGTGTTGTGATCAAAATCAACATATTCCATACAATCTTGAGTTCCTACTCCATCAAGTTCATCATCAAGGTAGGGAATCTTCAAATTATCTTGAGAGACAACAACTTCAACTCCATTTCCTCCTTCATTTTGCGTATCTAATTCCATATCTTCATTTTCGATGGTGAAATCTAAAATGTAACGAACCTTCATTATTCTATACAATCCATTCATCATGGAATTCAAGATTCAAAAGGTTATATTCTACCGTCTTTGTAATTTGCTTCTTTGTAGCCAATTTTGAATTTGGCATCACAAAGAAAAAATCATTAATTGACTTTTGTTTCAAAACAAAAAGTCTTTTTGTGTGAACCTAATATAGACAAACTCCATTAGTATATATAAAATTGTAGAGAATCTTCAATATGAAATTTTGAAACAATTTTCCCATATCAAAAGCTCTCCAATTTTGTTCACATCTGAATGAACGACCGATGAAGCTTAACACACGAATTGAAAAAGTTGAACTTTTGAATGCTCATCTCCATACGATTTCCACCATTAGTGCATATCTATTAGACTAATGAAAAAACTTTGCTTGTGTCTTCAAATCTTCAAGTTGAGCATCAATCTTACCAATTTCTTCAACATCTCCCATCATCCTTTTGTAAAAATCATATAATTCATGTTTGACTTCGTAGCTACCTTTAAACTCAAGGTTGTAATATAGTTGAGGATTGAGATATAGTAGCCTACCGCATGCAAAGGGCGGTAGACTTATTTATCTCACCTCTCATCAATGATATTCCACATATACTTGAAACTAAATAATAAAAAACAAAACTAAATTTGTTGTAGCTTGAAACATTATGCATCACAAAATAGAAACAATATGTACAAAAAGACTTTGCAAAAACAATGTAGAATTTGCATAAATAACACAAAAACAATACTTTTTTGGACACCAGTGGAGGCAACTTGGATTTTCTCATGAGCCTCGTCTATTGCCTCATGAATAAACCTTATTATTGGTCTATCATCGAAATTCACTAAATGAAGTACTTTGATTAGTGGATAAGCAACTTTTAAGCAAATCACATTATTCTCCCAAAATTTGTTATTTGTAGTCACTTATTCAACATGCTTTCCTTCTTATGTTTTTGCAAACTTGTTTGATGTCTCTTCATTAGATGTGAACATTCTTATCAATGTCCCTTTATTCTCCATGAGACACCCAAAATTTGATAAGATGTGGCAAATCCGGTTATAACGACTGGTCTCCCCATATCATTTTCTTTGGTGAAATGTTTTAATTAAGAAATTAGGGGAAGCCTTTCAATATATATATATATATATATATATTAATTTTTTTACCTTTGAAATTGTTTCATATCCATATAATGGGCTGCACATGGTGTATGGTAAAGCTTTTTCCTTTTCTCCATTAACATTATACCAATAACTTTGTAATTTACTGTATTGTTGGTCACAATTTGTACAACATTTTCTTTCCCAACTTCTTTTTAGTATTTGAGAATAAGGCTGGAAATAAACGACGGGCCCGTCCAGTACTGCCTGACCTGCAATAGGTGAGATGAATTTGACAGGTTGGACTAGACCCAACGGGTTATACAAGTAGCCTTAAAGGGTTCAAATGTAGGCGCGAACGGGTTCAGATCATGGATTTTGGACCGTCGGTGACCGACCCGCCCGTATACAATTTATAATATTTATTATTATTATTATTATTATTATTTATTTATTATTATTATTATTATTATTATCATTATTATTATTAATTATAATTTTAAGTGTTGGGCTGGATTCTTACCAAGCCCAATTTGATCCAACCTAAAAAACTAACTTAACCCTAATTTCAACACTCAAACTCACACACAATCCCACAAGGCCACAACCACAATCCTAATTTCATTATCTCATCAGACATCTTTCGAACCCTAATTCTCTCATCACACACACATCAACACTTAAGTCACACCAACAAACCCTAATACTGCCAAGTCTCAACGACGGCCAACGACGGCCAACGACGACCAACAACGGTCAGCGACGACCATCATCCACTTCAAGTTATCACTTACTATCTCTTATTTCTCAACTCTCTAATTTATCGTTCTAAACTTTTCAATCTAGTGTTTAAAAGCTGCGTTTTTTCGTCTTTGTCATTTTAAATATGTTAATCTTGTGCAAATCTATCTTGCCCTCATTCTTATTTTTGTATTAGAGTTTTTATTTCTTTTTATCATGATTAAGGTTTTAATTTAACTATTGTTTCTGCTTTTGATTTTTCTAGGGTTTAATTTTTTTTTTGCATGTTTTTTTTTTTTGTATTAGGATTTTGATTTAACTTTTTTTTTGCATGATTAAGATTGTCCTTTCATCTCTTTTTTTTCCATCTTTGTTATAAATTTCTGATTCAGTTTGATGGTTTAAGATTATTGTTACGAAATTTTATATTTATTTACTTTTTTTTATCTTTTGATTCAATTTGATGATTATGATTGTTCTAAACTTTTCAATCTTGTGTTTAAAAGCTGCATTTTTTTGTCTGTTATTTTAAATATGTTAATCTTGTTCTAATCTATCTCATTCTCATTCTTATTTTTGAGTTTGCTATTGTTTCTGCTTCTGAGTTTTCTAGAGTTTGATTTTATTTACATGTTGTTTTATGTATTAAGATTTTGATTTAGCTTTTTACTTTTGTATGATTAGGGTTGTGTTTTCATCTCGTTTTTTTCTTCATCTTTGTTATAAATATTTTGTTTAAGTTTGATGGTTTAAGATATTTGTTAATAGAAATTATATTTATTGACTTTTTTATCTACTGATTTTTTTTATATGACTAACTTAAAACTGTTTTTTGTTTTTGTTTGCGACGCTGCATGTTGATTTGTGTAACACCCCGATTTTCAAAGCGAGGGTGTATTTTTTTTTTAAAGAAATTAAAATACAACAGAGGATTAAATAAGGTAAAATACTTTTGGATAAATATTTAAGTCATAACACAACGACAAATAAGTCAACAGAATTTACAAGCAGCGGAATAGTTTTTGAAATACAAATCCAAAGTATTTACACTTCAAAAAGTGGTACATAGACTCCCTCATAATAAAATGTCAAACAGACAGTAATAGTATAGGTACAGTTTTCCAAATTAAAATAACTGCAACCCAAAAAGAAAGACGTCTAGTCCCTATACATCAACCTAATCTGATCATTCTACCAAAAAACTATACACCCTGAGTGATCTCCACGCGCCCCGTGAGATCCTCCTACATAGCTCCAGTCAAGCATTCCCATCTACATTCCCATCCGTAAGGTATGAACCGGTAGGATCGTCCTGACTCTCATCTGAGGGCAAAACCCAGATTTCCACAATAGTTGTAAAGGGTCACCAACCGGAATTAACAGATATCACATAACATTTAAGTTTTAAATGCACAAAATAACCTTTCAACTAAGCATGCACCTTAAAAGGATTTTCCATATGCTAAAAATTCATATAATGCTTGCCAATTAAAAATGAAATCAAAATAAGGTTCTCAAACCATCAAGTAATACATAACTAACCAAGACATTGATAAATCAATGAGCAATCTGTTATCTAACTCAAAATAAGAATTCCTACTGAGCCAATCGATTGCCAAATCAATTTTGTCAGTTCTGCTGAGCTCCTGTGTGGCCAAATCGATTTCCAAATCGATTTTGTCAATTTTGCTGAGTTCCTGACTTAAGGCCAATCGATTTCCAAATCGATTTCTTAAATGGTTTTGAAAAACAGATTACAAAATTGATTGGCAAATCGATTTTGCCAAATTAGCAAAGTCCCTGCATCTCATCAAATCGATTGGGAAATCGATTTCCCTGCTTATCCTTCCAAAAATACATAAACTAATCCAATCCCACTCATACACAATTTCACATCCTAACACTTAGTAATTCCCACACGATCACCACGATAAATTGAGTTTCGAAATAGTTGTACAACCCATCACACTTACACAAAATAAACAATTCATATCACTTAGCAATTTCAACACAATTATCACAACAACTCAAATTCAAAACACTCAATCATAAACTCGAATCAAACACGACTCGCGTGCCAAGCACCCTAATGC
>NC_021166.2:25159053-25177022 GCF_000331145.2 Cicer arietinum
GAATTCCAAACCAAAACCCTCCTCGAAGGGCCGTAAATCATAATTGTACCGCCTATCGCAGGCCAAAGTACCACTTACCGAGGTGCCACCTATCACGGGTCAGTACTGTTTACCGAGGTGCCACCTATCACGGGTCAACACGATTTACTAAAAGAAAAGCGTAAATTGTAAATGTACCGCCTATCACATGCCAAAGTACTATTTACCGAAGTGCCACCTATCACGGGTCAGCACAATCTACCAAAACGTAAATCGTAAATGTACCACCTATCACGGGTCATTACTGTTTACCGAGGTGCCACCTATCATGGGTCAGCACGATTTACCAAAATGAAATGCATGAGCATACACAGACTCCATCCACAACAATCGTTAAGCAAATGCAGATATTAAAAGATTCCCCATTTTTAATACTCGTTTAACTCTAATGGTTTTCAAACTCCACACAAAACAAACTCAAACCTATTATCAGATCCAATCCACAACTCACACCAAACACATCAATTCATTTCTCCACAAAATCCAACCATACACACAACAAATTTCATCAGTATTAATTAAGAACACGTCAAATACGTCGAACACAAATCAACACAACCCACCACTCAAACACAACAAGTTTCATCTACTCAAAATCATACGTAAATGAGTTTAAATTCATTTTCCACGAAACATTCATCAATATAACCAAAACCTAACTCTAAGATTTTACCCCTAAAGCCTTAGATTCATTTTCCCCCAAATCAATACGCCCACCCTAACAAAATTCTTTTCCACACAACCACAGGTAAGTCCCTAAATGCAAACTAAAAGTTTGGAAGGAGCCCTTACCTTAACGTTAGCTTTAACGTGCGAACACGGTACCGCGAGTAAATCCGGTAAAAATCTCCGCTCACAACGTCGCCTCCAAGTTGGTTCCCTAGCACCGTAGCGTGGTAGTGAGCAACTTTCCCATCTATCTCTTCGCGAAATGAAGCTTAGATCTAGATGAAACAGAGAGGTTTGTGTTTGACGGTTTTAAAATCCCTAACACCGTTTTTCTTCGTTTTCGAATCAAACAAGAAGAATGAAGTTGAGTAATCTTCTCTTTCACACTCTCCAAACCTTGGGTTTCTAATCTTGAAGAAAGGAAGCAAAGAAAAACGAAAATGGAGGAGAAGGAGGGATTTGCGCGCGAGACAGGGAGAGGAAGATGGAAAAATCTTATTTTCTTTCCTTTCTCTTTCTTTCCTTTGTTTTTCCCTTCTTCCTTTTTCCTTCTTTCCTTTTTATATCCTTTTATTTTCCTTTTCCTTCCTTCTAATTTCCTTTCTTTCTATTCTCTCCAAACAAACATATATATTAATTACTTCTAACAAATATCTCAAAATAACTAGATATTTGTTAAATTACCATTTCACCCGTAACACATTAAATTCTTTGTAAAAGATTCACCGCAGTTAATTTAATTTATTTATCGACGAGTAATTCTAAACGGCATCACAATATCTTTTGATCATTTAAACTCCAAATTAATAATAACTTTGGCTAAAAAGCCTCCGAGCCAATATCCAAAATACACAAAAATACATAAAGTATACTTTAAAATTATGGGTCTTACAATTTGCACAAATTTATCTCTATATTTTCCATATTTAAGAGATAAAATATAATATTAAATCTATTTATTTTTATTAATTTTTAGATTTGTTGGTATGATTTTATATAACTATTTTTTTTGGTTCCATTTTCTCTGCTTATTTGTTTTCATATCTGCAAGGTAATATTATGTTATTTATGTTATGTTTATGTTATAATATTTATTAGTTTTTCATTTTTATTTTTATAATATTTTCGGTGCATAATGATAATTAATAAATTGCAATACAGTTTTTGATGTTCTTGGCTTGTGGCTTGGCAAGATGGATCAACGAGGCAATAAGAGTAGCAAACAAGGGGTGATTGTAGAGCAAGAGCACTGTAAGTTTGTGCTTCTATTTTTTTTCTTCAGTTTGATGCATATATATATATATATAGATATATATATCTTTATGTTTATAAATGTATCTTTTCATTTTAAGTTGAGTAAGAAGTGTATGTTTCTTTAATTCATGTCTATTGTATGTTTTATTTTTAACTTGTAAACATATGTTTATTTTTTTCTAAATGTAACTAATGCTTGAGTTTTTCTTAATGCATGCTTATTTTTTAATTATATTATTGGTTAAAATATTATTTTTATGTTTCTATTTCAAGATTATATATCTTTGAAATGTATGCTATTACCTTTTTAGCTTATAAATGAATGTTCTCTTTTTAACTCGTATTTTTCTTTTTAATATGTGTTGAAAGTTTCTGGTTCTTTAATTCAATCGTATGATTTCATTTTAACTTGTGTTTGTTGTTTATGCTTTTTCTTCAAATGTTTGCTTCCTTTGTATATATTTCTTTTAATTTCCTTGTACTCTTTATTTTTAACTTGTCAAAGTATGTTTTGTTTATTTTATTTCTAAATGTAACTAGCGTTTCAGTTTTTCCTAATGCATGCTTATTTTTTGTAAATATATTTTTGGGTGATATATCATTTTTATGTTTATTTTTCTTCAAATATTTGCTTCCTTTGTATACATTTGTTTTAATTTCAGTGTACGTTTTATTTGTAACTTGTCAAAGTATGTTTGTGTTTTATTAAATGTAATTAGTGCTTCAGTTTTTTTTAATGAATGCTTATTTTTTCTAAATGTAAAATTTTAATACATTCCCTTAAAATTTTATTACAATCCTTTAAAAGTCAATAAAATTAAAATAAATAATTCAATGTGGTTGATATTTGGTTATTATTATTATTATTATTATTATTATTGAAAAAAAAGAAAGAAAAAAAAAGGTATTATTGGGCTAGGCCCATGTGAAGGAAATATAAGGGATTTGAAATCCCTAAAATAGATGTGATGAAGAAAAGAGAACGGTTCTAGAGAAGAAAAATAAGGGTTTGGTTCCGGTGGTGTTAACAGGTGTGTAGCAAACTTGCTCTCCGTTTGATCTACAAATTTAGTATGTTATTTCTACCACTGAGTTTGTTACTTTAATATATAGTTTGAGTAGTTTTATCTTCTCTGAGAGTTATTTGATATACTCACTATAGTGGAAGGTTGTTATTATTGTTTGATGTTCCCTATTGTTATTAGGAAGACTCTTATGTATTCATTAATTATTATAGTGGAAGTTTTTACTGGACTAAGTTCCATGGTTTTTATTCGCTCAAATTGAGGGAAGTTTTCCACGTTGAAAATTGTGTTTGTCTCATATTTAATTTTCTGCCAATTATTTTTGCTCTGTGGAATTGTATTTTCTGTTTGGCCATTTATCTGCACAGGTGGGGGAAAAAATATTCCGCATTATTGAGATAGTTATCGCTAATTATCTTTGGTTTTTCCCAACAAAGTGGCATCTAGAGCTCGGTTGATTTGATTTGTGCATTTGAATGGAGGAGGAAAATAAAGGTCCCAATATGATTAAACTCAACTCTTCTAATTACACAGTTTGGAAGACTCTTATGGAAGACATGTTATACAATAAAGATTTGTATGATTCTACTGAGGGTAACACTGCTAAACCCGCAGATAAATCTGACGTTGACTGGAAGAAAATGAATAGAAAGGCAGTGTCGTTGATCATCAGTGGTTGGATCTTAGTGTATATCCACATGTTGAAACTGAAATAGATGCAAACAAGATGTGGGAAAAATTAAAAGAGTTGTATGAATGAAAGAATGTGCAAAATAAAGCATTCTTGATTTGGAAGCTGGTGAATATGAAATACAAAGATGGGGATTCAATGGCAGAGTACACTACAAGAAAAACTGTTATTACCTACGACAAATTTTATCTTTACCCACGGACTATCCATAGGTAACGTAAATTTACCTACGGATTACCCACAGACACGAGTTCGTAGCTAAATCGCTCGTAGGAAAATATTTACCGACGAATTCTATTTTTGTTTTTTTACGGTTTCCTGTATTTTTGAATATATATTGTAAGCATATTAAACATCATTGTCAAAACAAAGTGAAATATTATGTAAATAGTGTTTTCAAATTACACCTCCTGACTGCCACAAGTTTCAAAATAAGGGCAACTTGCACTACCATAAGTTTCAAAATACACATAACCATAAGTTTCAAAATACACATAACCATAAGTTTCAAAATACACATAACCATAAGTTTCAAAATACACATAACCATAAGTTTCAAAATACACATAACCATAAGTTTCAAAATACACATAACCATAAGTTTCAAAATACACATAACCATAAGTTTCAAAATACACATAACCATAAGTTTCAAAATACACATAACCAAAATACATATTGTCACTACCATAAGTTTCAAAGTACTACTATACGAAACTAACAATGAAATAAGTACTACTCATCGCCGTCATCATCGTTATACTCATCCTCGTCCTAATCTGGATGACGACGACGACGGGATGACTCAGCCTGTATGGAAGCAACACTTTTTGCCAATGTTGCTAGCTGTATCTGGAGCTCTTTAGTGCTTTGCTCATCCTCTTGTCGACGTTGCTCTGCTTTCCTTAGCTCCTCCCGCGCCTCTCGTGCCTCGTGTTCTGCCGCTTTTGCTCGCTCCTCGAATGCTGCTATCTGTGCAGCTATCTCGGTAGAGTGTTGAGACAAGACATTGACACAACCTCTAGATGGACGAGAATCTGGGACTAGACTTGCGACACCTGGTCTATAAAGTGAGGATCTATCTCCAGCACCATAGATCCTCCCTTTATTCTTCCCCCCAACAGATTGGACCCACATGTCTAAGCGAGCTTCCGCATTAACCACTTGGCTACAACTACTAGACGCTTCCCCATTTTTGGAAGCTTGTTGCAACTTACCTTGATATGTTTCCTACTCAAATAGAAAATGATTTAACATAATCAAATTACTTAACATAATCAAATTACTTTTCCAAGAAATACAAATGAAAGAATGAATGAATGATTTAATATTTCTTACATATGTTTTTTGTGCTCTTTCATCAACCCAAGAGTTGTCCTTCTTCTTATTGTGAGTTTTTAAAAAGACCTCATCCAATGTGGGGTCTCTACCTAACTCTTCAGCCTTACAAAAAATAAAAAACAACATAACCGTGAGTCACATTTCAGCAACAAAGGAAACAACAAAATATTTCAGCAAAATAACTCTATGCATTTTGAAACAACAACACAACAAAACAATAAAAATAGCAAATAGTAGGTATGTCCTTAATATAAAAAGTGTACCAATCGAATGGTATGTTCAGCAATGGATATAGATCCACCAGTATGGACAGCTCCTCCTTTAGAAGAAGCACGATTTTTCTTAGCTTGATTTGATATCTTCTTAAACGACGGATCCATCCATATCTTCTCAAGATCATTCCAAACAATTTCTCCCATCCAAGTTGGACACTTACGCTTCTTTCTCGCTCGCATCAACATATCAGAAAGACACATTAATCCTTTTGTATTGAAGATATTCTTAATCTGAAAATTGTGCTCAGGCAACCAAGCAACTTTCTCCTGCAACATTACATTACAAATAAATTATAATGTTGCAATTAGCATCCACACAATAGTTCAACTCATTAACAAGATATATAACTTAATCTTACACCAAATTTGTCGAACCAACGTTCCAAAGTTAATTCTGGGATTGCTCCCCAGCTAGGATACGGATCAACATATTGTGATGTAATGACTGAGGTGAGGGCCCTGGAGGCCACCCTACACGGTAACCACCTGTAAACAATTTAAAAAAAAATAACTTCAAATGAACCATAATCCTTATGTAGTAATGAAAAGTTAATCCTTATGTAGTTACATACCCTCGACCATCTGGCCATATCATTGTTCTCCCATCAGGCGCAACCCCATGACTAGAATCTGCACATCTTGACCCTTGAGTCTTATTACCAATATCAAGCGGTATTGAAGGTGGTGGATTAGCGGAAATTGAAGTATGTCGTGAAGCAACTGATGTTAATGGTTGTGACGGTGAACAATCAACAGTCGGGGAAATGTTGTCTTTTGGGACAAAATTTGGTGTGGGCATCATCACTATAATTGGTTCAGATTGATGCACCTTATTAGGTGGGAGTGGAAGCACTGCAGCTTGTTGGGTAGGAGGCTTAACATGTTGTTGGGTGGGATGTCGCACATATTGTGAGGTTGGTGTAGTGGCATTGGCATCTAGTGGAAAATGATCAATTGTTGCTTGTACCTGCTGAGCTGCTTGAGTTACCTTATGCGGTAAAATCATGCGATTTTTCTTCAAAGGAAGCTTGAGTCTAATCTTTTTTTTTGGAGTCATCTATAAAAAATAACATAAATAAAAACAATTAGCACACACAATAGTAAACACAATTCAAGATTATCAAAAGGTAGAATATGAAAAATCATCCCCATCTTCATCATCCATATCACTATCATTATCAATTGGAATATTTGGAACAAACGTTACATTGACTTCTTCATCGCTATGTGTTTCATCATGCAAGCCAACCATTTCTTCAATTTCAGTTAAATGTTCAACATGTGCCATATCTTCATCTTGATATGGCATGTCCTCATCGGCTCAATCCACCTCTACATGACCCATAGGCTTTGTTTTGATAACTGCAGCCCAGTGACGCTTATCAGTTCGCATTTCAGGATAGGGTACATAATACACCTGTCTAGCTTTTTGTGCAATTATGAAGGGATCATAGAGATCATATTTTCGATTCATCTTGATATCTACAATATCATATTGTGGATGAACTTTGGTTCCTCTGTTCCGTCTAGGATCAAACCATTGGCAATAAAACAAGGCTACTTTGTGAGGCAATTTGTAATACTCCAACTCGAAGATATGTTGGATGACTCCATAGAAATCATCTTCCCCTCCTCCAGTAACCCCTTTCACATAAACTCCACTATTTATGGTTTTCTTACCCTGAGACCAAGCTTTTGTGTGAAATTTGTACCCATTAATGTAATACTTGTGCCAAGTTTTAACCATTGAGTTAGGACCCCAAGCTAATGATAACAAGTTAGGGTCAGTCACGCCATTTTCCTTGTCAATGGCCTATACAAACATGATATTCACAATAGTTAGGTGAGAAGTTCTAATTTATTTGCAACAAACTTCAATAAAGCACTTACATACGCACGAAACCATTCTGGGAATTCTCCATGTATACGAGTTTGAGATATAGGATCTTCTTCAAGAATGGAATTAGAGTGCAAAAAGGCGCTGTCAATAATGAGAGAATTGTTATTACATGTATTTGGTAATTATGTGGGGTGTGTGCTTACATACTACTTACTCAATATATGGCTTGACCTCGTTGCAATTGATGAGGATGTGTACATGAGCAGACCTTCTTTCAGCATCACTCAACCAATGTGTTTGGGCCTTCCCACTAGGACGTCCTAATTGATTGCTAATTGACAGTGTTGTTGTGACAACATCATTTAATTTTGCACCTTCATTACGTTGGCTTCTATTAAACAAAGAGATTGTTTTGAAATAGTGGGAACAAAAATATGTTGTCTCTCGATGTAAGTATGACATACATATTGAGCCTTCCACTCTAGCCTTGTTTTTCACTGTGCGCTTAAAATCACCCATCATTCTGGAAAAGTGAGAGCAATAACTTAATAAAAGTGGAAATATTTAGAAAAAAAATGAAACCGTTAAAGGTGAATATAAATTACCTTTCAAATGGATACATCCATCGATATTGAACTGGACCACCAAGTTTTGCCTCATACGGGAGGTGAATTGGAAGATGCTCCATTGAATCAAAGAATCCTGGTGGAAAGATTCTTTCAAGTTTGCATATGATGAATGGAATATTTTCACCCAATTTGACCAATTCATCATGTCTTAAGGTATTGCTGCAAAAGCCCTTAAAGAATTGACTTAATTCTGTTAATGGTTTCCACACATGGTCAGGCAATGAACTAAATGCAAATGGAAGCAAACACTCCATAAATACATGACAATCGTGGCTTTTCATCCCATTCATTTGTCCTCTATTAACATCTGCACATCTTGCCAAGTTAGAAGCATACCCATCACAGATTGTTCAAACTTTTGATGTTATGAAATGTTCGAAATGAAGTTTTTTCAGATTGTTCAAACTTTCGAAGTTATGAAATATTCGAAATGAAGTTTTTTCAGAAATTGTTGAAACTTTCAAATTATATGAAATTTTCAAAATGAAAATTTTTCAGATATTGTTGAAACTTTTTAAATGAAAGTTTCAAACTTTCGAACATTTTGAAATTTTCGAAATTAAAATCCTTAGATTTTTCAAACTTTCGAGGATTTCGAAATTATCGAAATGGAATCTTCGCATAATTTCGAAACTTTTGGATTGTTAGAAACTTTTGAAATTAAAAATTTACTAAAAGTTTGGGTTGAATCTAAGCGTATTTAATTCTTGATATAAAATTTCCATTTATATATTTTTTGTTTAATATAGACTTTCTATTTTTTTTTAATTAACAAACTTTCCATTTTTTAATTTTGAAAGTTTGGAAGATTTATTGTTTCGTAGATTTCAATATTTCAAAAGTTTTGAAAAAAAAAATGAAAATTAACAATTCGAAAGTTTTGTATTCATGGAAATTTTCGAAAATTTAGAAAAAAAAAATATTTTTTGAAACTTTAATATTGTTCTAAAGGTTTGAAAATTTCATAAAGAATTGTTTCGAAATTATGAAAAATTAAAAATTAAGAAAAATTAATTATTTTTTATATTTCAAAAATTTGTAAACTTTCACCTAATAGAGTAATTTCTGTAAAATCTCGATAGATGAGATAAAAAAATGAGTGCATAATTTTTTTGAGAGTTTTATAGATACTAAATAAACTCAATCCCATTTTTAATATGGATTAAATGACTTATACTAAAATATAAATTAATCAAATTCATTGTTATTTTAACGATTTTACCTGTTACTTTAATAGAACTGTTTATCGAAACTGGCTTTTGGTAATTTTGAGTAACATATAAAATTATGTTGTCCTTTACTTCTTAATAACTTTTTTACTATGAATATATTTTATAAAATTAATCGTTGTAGCAAAAATTTATATTATGTATCATTTTTGTAATTTTGTAAGGATGAAATAATTTAATATATTTGATCAAGAAATAATTTCATATACTATTAAAATGCATTACGGTAATTTCTTAGTATTTTGGGTGAATGACGTTAATTTTTAATATGTATATTCAAAACGTAAAATACTTTTAGATTTGTAATAAAATTTTGCAGAGATGCACCTAAATAACATATTATACATATAGACTTATAATCTAACCGTAAATTTTATAAAATATGTATTCGGTTAGAAAATGATCGTGTAATTTAACCAAGTTTTCCACTTGCGTAATTCAATTATCCATCTTTTATCAAAATATTATTATTTTAAGTATAGTATTTATAAAATTTTCCACTCTTATTTAATCTTCTATTAGATATTTTTGATATAATTTAAATCAATAAATACTTCTATACAATTACATGAACCCAAATTTTCGAGACATAATATAACTTTTTTTTTATTAATTTTTTTTATCTATATATATTTTTTTATAGATATTTATTTAGTATCTAAGATCACCAAATAGAAGACTAAATATGAATTTATAAAAATTGATATAACTTTTTTTTTCTTCTGAAATTTAAGACAAAATTAAAACTTTTTTAATACATGATGACTTGGTGGTTTTTCTTTATAGAATACATAGAACTACTTTAAAAACCACATTATTTTACTTATCTATAATATTTTTTTAATATTAAAAACCGAATGTTAAGTCGGTTGAAATACTAATTAAAAGTTTAAAGATTCAACTAAAATTTAATTAGTTGAATTGATGATAATAAAATAATATTTTTAAATATAATATATTAAATAATATTGAACAAATATAACATAAAATTCAATACAGTAGATTAACTTTACACATAATTCAATATATATTATATGTAAAGTGTCATACTTATATCCATTTACAAATAATATTATTATTTTATTACCTCTCGCCTTGTTGTAAGATTATTTTAATATCAATATTTTTTACTTTTTAACTATGCCTACATGTATAATTATATTTAGAAATTTATGATTAGGTTGCTTCAAAATAACCACTAAAAATGTCTTAAAATGTAATAAAATTGTTTTTTATTTTTAATTTTTAAACAAAATGTGTTTCTTATTTTTCAAACCACTTTTAACCAATTAATCATCAATTTTCTTGATATATTGCAATTTTAAATCGGTTCTTTCAATTGATTGTCTGAACAATTTTAAAAGTTAATAAAATAATATGAGACACCGGTTCTCAATTCAAATGATTGAATCATCTAATCCGATTTATAAAAAATTAGTATTTTTCTTTTGGGTTAATTATTTGGATTGATTATATGTAATTAAGACCTCTCGAAAATGAGATAAATCAATACATATATATTTACCCTTATCTTTTTCACACCAATCATGTGTAGAGCGATCTAGATGCTAGATAAAGGATAAGTCATGGTCTTCTTCCCCGCTGCTTAACCAAAAAAATCAATAAAGAAAAGAAAAAAATAAACAACAAAATATCTTCTCTCTAATAAGAACTAATTACACAATTTGAATATCAAACAACAACTTATTATTTTTAGTCTATTTACATAACAAGATAACACATACATACATTAGTACAATTTACATAAATACAAACTAAATTGTTCTAAATATTAGAGTCTTTGAACACTTAACTTATGACACGAAATTAAACTTCTTTAGGCCGATTAATATTGTTCATAACCAAACATATTTATTTATTTATTTATTTCCCAAAAAGATATTTGAATCACCAAGTTCCTTTGGTGTCTTGAGGACCTTGTTAGACAGGTGGAGGATCACTCTGTGGAGTCTTATGCAATTTGCTCACATCATACCCTTCTTCTATAGCTTTCTCAACAAGCTCGTTGTATATTTTTTCATCTAAATGGGTATTCCTGCATAATATCTAAGGACCAAAATCATCCATGTTATTGTACGGACTCAATTTCATCGTTAACAAACTCACACATTTGAGGATACTGTTTTTGTTTTCATAATATGTGTATATAAAATGAATGCATATCTTATGAATATATGTGAAAAACAAGTTTTGCTTACCCAAAGATAATTCCTAGTAGGCTCGCCAATGAGAGCATGGTGATAATTTTGATCAAGATACAAAATCCAATAATTTCCAACAACAGGAAAGATTGGTAAGAATGGAGGCACAGTGAATTTGACTTTGAGCTTAGCCTCATCACTGTTGGGGTCAGCCTTATAAGCAGATCCCTCTATGTAGTTTCTTTTTCCATTATTCCAAGTCTCATTAAGAACATGAACAGTCCCATCATTGTTAAGAGTATAGGTTGCTCTTGTGTCCTCGCCATCGCCCTGAAAAAATGATGGCACAGAAGCTATCTCGTACCAACGACCCATATACCTCGCCAAGTCTACTCCTTTTACAACCTCCATCTCTTTCTTCTCCATTCTTTTTCTATAAAATGTTTGGTGGATATTTAGAGAAAAGGAAAATATTTATATTGAATTTTGTAACTCAACCGCATTGAATGCTTCAATTCAATTTATCGGCGTGCGCAGTTCAATTCAATCTATATATAAAAGCAAAACCATTCATGTTTTCTATACTATCAATTTTGTAACAATAATGAAATACATATATCCAAATTTTCTTACATCAAAATAAACAAAAGACTTAAAGTATTAAAGTTACCATAAGTATATATATACTAGACAATAGAAAAATTAAAATACTCGTCCTATTAATTTATACTATTATTATTTAACAATTCAATATATTATTTTTCGTTAGCTCGCTTCCTATTATATCATTAACTAATATAAAAAATTCAAATAAAGGAAATAGAAGAATAGTAATGTTTCTTTAGGTGCAATTATTTTTGTAGTTGAAACACTTTATCAATGAAAGCACCCCTCTAGATGAAGATTGTGAATGTGAACCTCTTTCTCTTTTTTTGGGTTCCTTTCCTTGATCTGAAACGAACTCTCCACCTTTTAGAGGTGGCAAATTGAATGTATTACGGATATAGATTTGAATTGTGATAGATAAATCAAAATAATCTGTTAAACAATTTACAATTCATTTAAAGTTCTTTTAAAAAACTCAATCAAACTCATCGATTAAAAATAAAAATCATTCAATCTATCTATTATTATATTTTAGTAGATAGATATTCGTCAATCCACTTAATTTTTTTTTAATATTATAATAATTATATATTTATGACGACGACGACAATAATAATAATAATAATAATTTTTATTTATTGTAGCAAAATTTAAACAATAGTTTTTATTATTCTTAAAATTAATTTATTTCTTATTTTTAAATTTTTAAATATTAATAAAAATGTTTTATATATTATTTGTAAACATTAAACTATTTTAAAAATATTAAAATATACTGCAAAATTACATCAAAAATTTTATTAATCGGTATTTTTTATATTATTTTTAAAATATATTTTTCATTATTTTTAAATAAGTTATTAATTTATTAATTAATAATTAAATAATAGTAGTGGTGGTCGTAGGCGGTGCTCTGGCAACCACTAAAATAGAATAGTATAGTAAAATAAAATCAAATAGATAATTCACATCAAATAGAATAGTATAGTATAGTAACATCAAATAGAATAGTATAGTAAAATCAACTCAAATCAAATCAGGACTCAATTTATTGAAACAAGGAAGCAAATGCAAATGTATCATTATAGCAAATTATTGCAACTTTCACTTGTCTTTTTTGACACACACATTAATCATGTTTTGCCCATTCAATATTTACTATCACAATTTTTATTTCAACCGCTTGGACCACTTTTTTTTATTATTTATGAATTGAACTAGACTCATGTGATACTTAGTTCATTGAGCACCAAAAATGATGGGAATGAAACATACCGGCTTTCTTGCAGTGCTTCGTCTTCACTACCAACTATTAGGGATATAATGGGACTTGTAACCGGAATTCCTATTAGCAAATGAAAGTCCTAACAGCAGCTGCAAAAAATATTGAATAAAACAAAACAGTAAGCAAATATAAATTTTTAACCAATCTTATTAATCTTATTGATGCAATTATTTAATATGAGAGTTATTTTTCTCATATACAAAGTGATTGGGTGTAAAATAATAGAAGAGCTGTAATTTTAAGAATTCATATCACTAGGCAGATCACAACATGGAAGCCTACGACAGACAATTGGATCACATACTGTTCCAATTTGGCAACAAGGTGATAATCCTTGTACATTTCCAACCAAAAAACTTGCAATAGCCACAAATAACATTATAATCTTCAATAACATTTTCAAAGGACTTTCCATTATAACTATGTTTGATTTTCAAAGTAAATATTGTAATAAATGGAAGAATATTTACTTACAATTATTTTTAATTAACAGCAACAAAAGTAAATTAGAAATGACTAAAATAATTAGGTTAGACTCACATAACTAAATACAAGCATATAAATCATATTCTAAGCCATATAAATCAGATTCTAAAAAATATACATATTTATTGTACAATTATTTGCTTAATGCCTTTGTCAACAATTGTTTTCTCCAAACTATTAGAATTTGAAAAGCTAATTTATGAAGGAAAAAACTCCAAATAATTTCAACAAAAATTTCACATAAGTACTACATTAAAAAGCTACCCCCAAGTTATGTAAGCTTTAACTAGCATCTATAACATCGAACCATAACACATAGAAGTATAAGTAGTGAAGCAGCAACAGATTACAACAGTGCATGTAATGAAAACCAGAAAACTAGAAATGGAAGAATTCAGGTAAATTTGATTATACTTGTTATAGTTCTGCTAACATTTACTCAAATAACTATTCATATCTAAGATTTTGATGTCAAAAATAAGATCTATTAGTTACAATTGGTAATTCTTGAGGAAAAAAAGTGATAAAATAGAGCATAGATCATGATATGATAATTAAGTTGAAGTCTTAAACTTTTGATTATGCATATAATGAAGTTGCTACTAGGACAAAGTGAAACAAATGGCATGACAGTAAACAAAAGTGGCAAAACAATAGAGAAAACACAGTGAAATTCTATTATTATTCAATGAAATCAACACAAGCATTTAACACATTACAATTATTCAAGTGAATATCTGTAATCATTCAATGAAACAACATTTAGAAGCCTAAAACAACACCCAAACAATTGCACATTAAATAGTGAAGCAAAAGAAAATAATCCCATTGAAATGTCTACCCAAAAGTGTCTCCAATTGGGCCCTTTTTTCTCCAGACACACAAGTGAAGAGAACAGACAAAAAATCTATAATTCCTTTCAATGACACTTTAAAACCACGTTTCATCAAACAACTTATCTGCACTATTCATTAATGAAACATGGTAGAGATTGACTCTTCATTAAACAACTTATCTGCACTATTCATTAATTATATATCTTTTTTTTTTCTTTTTCTAATGGGAAATTAAATTCAACATTTTGATTCTTTTGTGTGTTTGTTTGGTTACTTAATGAAGGTCTCATGGTCAAAGAGAATGGTCAGAAAATTCTTCAACATCAAAGCCAAAACTGAGGACTCTTATCAAAGGGATGCTGTTGCTTCTGGAGGTTGGTGTCTTTTAGTAATTTTTGTTTTGTTTTGTTGATATTTCACTTTCTATGAACAAAATCAAAGGCAACAAGATGCACAAGCTTCAAAAGTTGTATAATTTCTATGATTCTAGTTTGGTTGGTTTCGGAGGAACCTAGGTAATTACAAATTAGGACCAAATAAAAACACAAATGAAGCCTAATACCATTTTTTAAGTTCTGGTTGATTTTGTGTTTGAATACACTCAATTAGTTACCTGTGTCTCTCAATTTTTGTGTACACTGATTCTGTTTCACAAAGTGAAAGCATAATTTAATCACTAATACAAGGCATTCCCATCTTTCAATTTTTCATTCCATATCAAGATGTAAATAAACAATAAAAATGCAACAGTTAAACATGAACACAGTACCTAACTATCCTAATTGAACATGAACAACAACCAAGTTAGGGTTTTCAATACAAATTGGGGCTTTTTCAGTAAGACTCGATTTCAGTAAAAATTGATTTTAGAAAATGAAAAGATATTAAAGGAAGATAACTTACCTTAAGAGATAGCGATCATCATGGCAGAGCGAAGCAGGGATGCGGAGGGTTCGGACAAGAAGAAGGAGCGAAGCGAAGCAGCTCAAACTTGGGATGCGGAGGAACGAGACGAGCTTTGGGATGCGGAGGAACGAGACGGGCTTTGGGATGCGGAGGAGCTTAGGGCTTAGGGCTCATACGATTCAGACAAGAAGAAGGGAGGGAAGAAGGGCTCTCATACGATTCGGACAAGAAGAAGGGAGATTCGGACAAGAAGAAGGGAGGGAAGAAGGCGATTCGGACAAGAAGAAGGGGTTAGGGCTCATACGATTTCTGGGTTTACCTTGTACAATTTCTGGGTATTGAGAAATTTCTGGGTTCTGGAAGCATTTAGAAGGCAGCCTATGTTAACTTGATAAAATTAATTTAGTATCAGTTGGGGACCTTTTTTAAAAAATTAAACAGAAATTTTTTATAAAAAATAGACATTACCTACGGATAAGCCGTAGGCAAAATAATACGAAATTTTTTGGCAAAATTTAAGTTAGGATTGTATTTTTTTTTCATTACCCACGGATTTTTTAATTTTACCCACGGAATTACCGTGGTAATTAATTAAAAAAAAATTATTACAATACACACGATTTTTCCGTGGGTAACAACTAATTTACCCACGGGTTCTGATCCGTGGCTAATTTTCCGTAGGTATACAAATGTTTTCTTGTAGTGGTATATGAGTATTTTTCAGAATACAGTGAATCAATTGACAACTGTAGAAATTAAATTAGATGATGAGTTGCAAGCGTTGTTATTGTTGAGTTCTTTGCCTGATAATTGGGAAGTCCTTGTTGTGACATTGACCAATTCAGCTCCAGTAGAAAATTGAAAATGTCAATAGTTAAAGAGAGCATGTTGAATAAAGAAGCTTAAAGAAAGGAACGTTATTTGATTGGTTTTTCCTCAAAGTCAGACGCACTAGTTACAGAGTCACGTGGGATAAGTCAATCTAGAAACTTCTGAAGTAACAATGTCGATTTACAAGAAAGGGGGGTTTGAATTTTAAATGTACCTTTTAAAAATTCCTGTTAAAACTTAAGAAAATAGCTCAAGATTGATCTTGGTTATGAAAACAGAAAACGGAGAACGTTCTTGGTTTTAGTAGTAAAACGGAGAACGTTCCTTGATTAGTTGAAAATAGAAAATCAGTTTATGTTTTAATTAATTCAGTATGATCAATAGAGAGATAAGATAGAGAATACCACACAAGGATTTTATCCTGGTTCACCCAACGTGGGTTACGTCCAGTCCTCACACTGTGAGATTTTCCACTAAGTGTAAAAGAGCTTTCTTACAACACCTAGTCTTAGATCAACCTTGATCTATTTCAACCTCTAATGCTTTCTACCCAGAAAGCAATACCAGCACCTATCTAACCTTGATATGAAGTAATCTTAAAACAAACTATAAAGAAACTCTTATAGTTTGAGTTTTTACAATTTGATTGTTTTGACAGAATCTGGAATTTCTCAACTCTTGTTTGAGAATTGATTCTTTACAAAGGATCTAATGACAATTGCATAAACTATTTGATAAGTAAAAATCAGCAACTGTTTCGCAGAAATCAGTGAGTATGATTGCCTTTGTTTTTGCAGAATTTCAAGTATGTATATGATTGATTATGGATTTCGAAGTACACTTGAATTTCTTGCTCTAAATCGGGATAATGGCCTTCAATTTATAGGCTGTAGATGTACTGAATGAAGGTACAAGAGCTGTTGGAGAAACTTTGCTTTTTGACTGAAACATTATTTTAGAATAAAAATAATCCTTCTTTGAAATAACTTTTTGACTTTTAATGGTTTAGCATTTAAAGCTGTTCTGTCCTTTCTTAGAAAGTGCTCTTGACGTTTCTTCATTGATCTTGGATGGTACATTCTCTGTCTTGAGTCTTGAGTGTAGCTAGAGAAGGATAGAGATGAATTGCAGATCAAAACAGAGAGAAACAGAGCTGCTGTCATTGTGCATAAAACGGAGAATGATTAACGTTCTTGGTTTGTCAGTTTGAACTTTCTTGAGCTTCAATAATCATTCTGGAGTTCCCGTTTTAAACGTTCTGGATTTCCTTTATAATTGTCTTGTCATATTCCCAGATTGATCGAACTTTCTTGACATTTGATTTTTGGAGTTTGCAGACTGTCATGACTTTTGTCTGTCTTTGAGTCCTTTGATCTTTGAGATCAAATAACCTTTTTCAGTCTGCCATGTACTGATTAGATATAAATAATTTCCAGGGCAGACTCTTTGTCAAAGAGATAGAAAAGGTTTGACCAGTATGCTGTGATGGATAGTTGTTGAAGCTGAAGATCATTCTCTGTTATGATGCAGAATGATCTTGTTGCTGCTTTTCTTGATTTGCTTGATTCTGTTCTTAATTAAATCCACTCAAAAACACATGTTAAATTAACATAACATTTTAGAATCAAAATTAACTTTCTTAATTAACCTTTGTTTATTTTCATCAAAACTTTAAATATAGAGTTTGTCTCAACAATCTCCCCCTTTTTGATGATGACAAACATGTTAATTTAGATTTTAATTTTGATTCTAATATGAAGAGCTGTAACAGCTCCCCCTCAATTTGTGCATTTTTTAATTCAGCATAATTTAAAACATTGTATGTAATAAACTAGTTTTTCATTAAAAATAGCAAAGATACATCA
>NC_021166.2:25178791-25189064 GCF_000331145.2 Cicer arietinum
ATTTATAGCACTTGTATTATCACAATAAATTGGAATACTGGAATAGCTTACAGAGTAATCTTGAAGTTGATTTTTAATCCACAAAACCTGTGAACAGTAGTTTGCCGCTGAAACATATTCGGCATCCGTTGTGGATAGTGCTATGGTGTTCTGTTTTCTGCACGACCAACTGATTAATGCTTCGCCTAAGAATTGACATGCTCCACTTGTGCTTTTTCTTTCAACTTTGTCTCCAGCATAATCAGCATCACAATATGCTATAATATCAAAATGTGAACCTTTTCTATACCAAAGACCAAGATTAGTTGTTCCCACAAGATATCTAAATATGCATTTTACTGCTGTTAAATGGGATTCTTTTGGCACTGATTGAAATCGAGCACACAATCCTACTGCGAACACAATATCTGGTCTGCTAGTAGTTAGATACAACAAGGAACCAATCATTCCTCGATATTCTTTATCAGAAACAGATTTGCCATTTTCATCCTTTTCCAAGGAAGTAGATGGATGAATGGGAGTTGTCATAATTTTTGACTCATTCATTTTATATTTAATCAATAGATCTTTGATGTACTTTTCTTGACAAATAAAAATGCCTTTTTCATATTGTTTGATTTGTAAGCCAAGAAAGTATCTTAATTCACCCATCATGCTCATTTCAAATTCACTTTGCATAAGTTTTGAGAAATTTTCACACAGTTTTTCATTTGTTGATCCAAAAATGATATCATCCACATATACTTGAACAATGAGTAATTCATTTCCCTCTGTTTTCTTAAATAAAGTAGTATCGATTTTTCCTCTTTGAAAATTGTTTTTAATTAGAAATGAACTCAGTCGTTCATACCAAGCCCTTGGTGCTTGCTTTAAGCCATATAGTGCTTTGGTAAGTTTGAAAACATGATTTGGTTTTGATTGTTTTTCAAAACCTGGGGGCTGTTTTACATACACCTGTTCATTTAAAAATCCATTTAAAAAAGCACTTTTAACATCCATTTGAAACAGTTTGATAAGTTTATGAGATGCATATGCAAGAAGTATTCTAATAGCTTCTAACCTTGCAACTGGAGCAAAAGTTTCATCATAGTCTATACCTTCTTGTTGATTGTAGCCTTGAGCTACTAATCTTGCTTTGTTTCTAACAACCTTACCTTCTTCATCAAGTTTATTTCTGAATACCCATCGAGTGCCAATGACTGTTTGATATAATGGATCTGGTACTAGAGTCCAAACTTCATTTTTCTCAAACTGCAGTAGTTCTTCCTTCATGGCATTTACCCAAGATTGATCAGTAATAGCATCTTTGATTGATTTTGGTTCAATTTGAGATATCATTGCCATGCTGTCTTCATCATTCTTGAATGATTTTCTGGTTCTGATTCCATCAGCCGTGTCTCCAATGATCTGGGTTTGACGATGATCTCCAATTGTTTTCCAGATTTTTGATGGAGAATGAAACGAAGATTGTTTATCAATCTCTGTTTTCTGCAGACTGATTTGTTGCTGTGTTTCAATTTGAGTTTCTTCTTCCTCATCCTTTTTACTTATGTCTAAGTCATCAAATTCATCAAACAATACATGCATACTTATTTCAACCATGTTAGTTCTCAAATTGAACACTCTATAACCTTTAGATTCGGTTGAGTATCCAAAAAAGATTGCTTTATTTGTCGGATTTTGCATCAAATTTTCCAATAAGATCTTTGTTGTTTAAAATGTAACAATAACAACCAAAAATATGAAAGTAAGATATGTTTGGTTTTCTGTTTTTCCAGATTTCGTATGGAGTTTTGTTGATGATTTTTCTGATAGATACACGGTTCAAGATATAGCAAGAAGTGTTTATAGCTTCTGCCCAAAAGTATCTTTCAACATTTGATTCTTCTAAAATAGTTCTTGCCATTTCTTGTAGTGTTCTATTTTTTTTTCAACAACTCCATTTTGTTGTGGAGTTCTTGCACATGAAAGATTGTGAGATATACCGAGTTCATCAAAAAAGTTTTTGAATGAAGCATTTATGAACTCTCCTCCATGATCACTCTTTACAGAGATGATGCTGGAGTCTTTTTCATTCTGCACCTTTTTACAAAATGTTTTGAATGATTCAAACGCATCATCTTTTTGTTTTAAAAATAGAACCCATGTAAATCTTGAGAAATCATCAACAATAACAAACCCATATTTCATTCCTCCTAGACTTGTTGTTTTGACAGGCCCGAATAAATCTAGGTGAAGTAGTTCAAGAGTTCTTTTTGTTGTTACAAAATCTTTTGTATGAAAGCTACTTTTGACTTGCTTACCTTTTGCACAAGCTTCACAAATTTTATGTTTCTCAAAATTAAGTTTTGGTAAGCCTCTAACAAGATCCAGTTTGGAGATTTTTGAAATCGTTTTCATGCTGATATGTCCAGCCCTTTTATGCCAAATCCATTTATCTTTATTGATTGATATAAAGCATGATTCATCAGGTAACTCTTCAAGATATAACACATATACATTTTTCTTTCTTTTTCCAGAAAATAGAATTTCTCCAGTTTTAGCTTTCTTGATTTCACATACCTTTGGCTTGAAAACGACTTCGCATCCATTGTCACATAACTGACTTATGCTTAGTAAATTGTGTTTTAAACCTTCCACATATTGAACATCATTTATTTGAACAGAGTTTGTCTTACCAATGGTTCCATTACCTATATGGAGCAACTAGAGGGTTTCGAAGTCAAAGGTAAAGAGCAACTTGTGGAGAAACATGGTACAAGAAATTTGATTCTTTCATGGAGAAACATGGGTATGGTAAAACTACTTCTGACCATTGTGTGTTTATCAAGATATTCTCTTATGGTGATTATATTATTCTCTTATTAAATGTGGATGACATGTTGATTGTTGGTCATGACACTAAGAAGATTCAACCCTTAAAGAAAGATTTGAACAAGTCTTTTGCAATGAAAGACTTGGGTCCTGCAAAACAAATTATGGGTACGAGAATCACTCATGACAGAAAGAATAATAAATTGTGGTTGTCTCAACACAATTATATTGAGAAGGTGTTAAAGAGGTTTAACATGAGCAATTGCAAATCTGTTAGTACTCTACTTGCTACTCATTTTAAATTGAATTCTGATAAATGTCCTACAAGTGAGAAAGACAAAGAAGAGATCAAGAAGATTCCTTGTGCATCCGCAATTGGTAGTTTGATGTATGCTATGGTATGCACAAGGTCAGATATTGCTCATGAAGTTGGAGTTGTTAGTTGGTTTCTCTCTAATCTTGGTAAAGATCACTGACAAGCAGTGAAGTGGATTTTCATATACCTCAGAGGCACTTCCAAAGTGTGTTTATGCTATGGAGGTGGTGAATCTGTGTTGGATGGCTACACCGATGCATATATGGCAGGTGATATTGATTCTAGAAAATTTACTTCTGGTTATATGATGACATTTGTAGGGGGAGATGTGTCTTGGCAATCAAGGCTACAAAAGTGTGTTGCTTTATCCTTTACTGATGCTGAGTACATTGCAGCAACTGAAGCTTCCAAAGAACTCTTGTGGATAAAGAAATTCCTATATGAGTTAGGCCTCAAGCAAGACAAGTTTGTGTTATTCTGTGACAGTCAGAGTGCGATCCATCTCAGCAAGAATCCGACTTTTCATGCAAAGTTGAAACATATTGAAGTGCGATATCATTGGATACGAGATGCACTTGAAACGAAGTCACTTTTAATTGAGAAGATTCATACTGATGAGAATGGTTCAGATATGATGACGAAGACCTTGCCTGTGTCGAAGATGATATGATGTAGAAAGAAAGCTGGCATGGTTGAGCAGTACCTTCCCACTTGAGTCTTGAGGGAGAGGTTTGTTGGGTAGGCTCACTCCCTAAGTTGAACCCACTAGTTTTATTAGTATTAATATTATTATTAGTATTATTATTATTGAAATAAAAGAAAAGAAAAGAAAAAAAAGGTATTATTTGGCTAGGCCCATGTGAAAGAAATAAAAGGGATTTGAAATCCCTATTTTAGATGTGATGAAGAAAAGAGAACGGTTGCCAAATAAGAAAAATAAGGGTTTGGTTCCGGTGGTAACAGGTGTGTAGCAAACTTGCTCTCCGTTTGATCTATAAATTTGGTATGTTATTCCTACAACTGAGTTTGTTACTATAATATATAGTTTGAGTAGTTTTATCTTCTCTGAGAGTTACTTTGACATACCTACTTTAGTGGAAGATTGTTATTGATGTTCCCTATTTTTATTAGGAAGACTCTGGTGTACCCATTAATTATTATAGTGAAAGTTTTTACTGGACTAGGTCCCTTGGTTTTTATTCTCTCAAATTGAGGGAAGTTTTCCACATTAAAAATTGTGTTTGTCTCATATTTCATTTTCTGCCAATTATTTTTACTCTGTAGAATTATTTTTATTTGACCATTTATCTGCACAGGTGGGGTGAAAATATTCCACATTATTTAGATAATTATAGCTAATTTTTGGGAATGATATAAAGTGTTGTTATGACCGGTAAGTTAGGACTGTCTTATTACTGGTATAAAGTATAACCATAACAATTAAATGCCAACAATTATTATTAACTAAAATTGTTAGTAGCCAAAACTACAACTATTACTCTTTAGCAATCTAAAGTGTCTGTTATAGATATTTGTTAGCATATATTAGCATTTTTGGTATTAGCAAGTACACAAGTTTAATTTTTTATTCTTATATAATCACCCTTCTATTTTCCAACAACTAATGTGTGATATTCCAAGATTGATTTTGCTGCAAGTCATCGAAGAACAAATTTTTTATCATATGTATATTACCTTTTATCTTAAGTCAATTGTGAACTATTAGAATTTTATTTTAAATAAATTTAAATTACTGAGCATGAATATTGGTTCTCTAGGTTGCTGGAATTCTTGCAAATTGCTTGGTGTTAAATCTTTATTTAACATTAGCTAAGTTAGTAGTAGCAGTTTATATTATTTTGAACAACATATATGGATATGTCAACTTGACTTCTTATTTTAACTTTATTGTTGATTCAAAATGATTGATCTAATCATGTTGATTGCATTATTTTTTATTCAAACTAGGCTGCCATACTTGAAACTAAGCTAAAGTGAATTTGACATTATCAAGTCTGGAATTTTTTAATGTTGATTGCAAATAAGGTATTGAATTATTTTTCCTATGGCACACCTCATCAACATATTTTTACAATGATTATTGAATACTAATTTTTGCTCTAATTTTTTAGGTTGGTAATGGGAACAAATCGGAAACATATATTAATATTTGTATTGTCATAGAGTCTATTGAAACAATCAATATTTTTCAAGAATCGTGTATTATTATTACTATGTTTTATCTATAATTTGAATTTAAAAGTGTGTATTAATATTAGACTTTATCAATGACTTGAATTTGGCTTAGTTGTTGTTAAAAAACTAAGCTGTTATTGAAAAACAAAATCTGTGTAAAACTTGTTGTTGTATTTTATGTTATGTGATTGAAGTTTATTTTTACTAATTGTGAATGTAATTTAAATGGACATAGTAGCTCAATTTTAAAGGAAAACATGAATACAACTTTTGACTTTAAATGGCTCAAAAATAGTCTTAGAATTGAAAATAAACTACTATTTTCCTAAGAAATCACAAAAAAAAGTTTTTTTTGATAAACATGTTATTGGGTCAAAAAAATTTAATGGCCTAAACAATAATTCAATCTGATTGTAACCACCCGTTGCACCCGCAACCTACAAAACCCGTTTTCTATATTGGGCGAAATTGGACTTCTATTTTTTAACCGCGGTTTAGGCCGGTTGGTGTTTTTGGAACCTAACCCGCCCTACCCAAACCGTTGTCCAATGAATCAATGAACTTTAAAAAGCTATTTCTAGGAAAACATCTTCTCTTAAATTCATCTTAAAAATGTTGCTAAAGGTGATTTGAGTGCTCACTCCCTTCTTCTTAAAAAGTTTTGCAAGTGTACTGTAGCATTCACATCCTCCTCTAATTGCTTTTTTTAACTTTTACTTTTTCATCATTCTTATACATTCCTCTTGATTTCTTAAAATGTGTGAATAGTTAAAATGTTTGATATAACTTCAACATCAATAGAAACTGTCATTTAAAAATCAGCAGAAATTGTTTGTCAAGTCATCTAAACACATAGATAACAAGAATCCTAACAAGAATTGTCATCCACTTTCGAGTCTTGTCATCCACTTGCCAAATCCTAACAAGAATTGTCACATTTGATTCTTTTTACAAAAGTCACATTGGATTCTCAAAACTAAATTTTTAAAACTTGAGTTATGGACACAAATGTAACATCTTCAACTTTTGGTAAGAATGGAACAGTCAAGACATTTTGGCTTAGGATGTCTTCTTCATCTTGTGAAAAATCTGAGTGCTCTTGTTCCATATTAATTGAGGATTGGTATCCATCAGTGTTATGTGGTCTCTCTGAATGTTCCTTTTCTTCTCTAGGAACCAATTTATTCTTGAGAGAATTAGGCTGTATTAAGAAAATTCTACCTATTCAAACACTAACTATTTAGTGGTGTAAAATTATAACTTAATTGATCAAAGTAGTACAAAGTAATAAAACTAAGCAAAAAAGAGAGATGTTGTGTCTAAGTGACTGTTAATGTTAAGTGCTAGACTACATGATCACAAATGATTGTCTATCTAACACATGGTTTGATAAGAAAATGTATGCAACCATATTTGGGCACAACGTCAAGGTTTTCTATGTCTATGCAAAGTATATCGTGGCTGCGATAGAGATTATAAAATAACAATAGTATGTCAATTAAAAATAATATCATTTTTGTTTTAGAGTATAGTATATTGTGTTTATGTGTCTAAAGGTAAATATATTTTTGAATAATTTTATATAAGTTAGGTTTACTATAGTACAAAAATAAAATATAAAATACTGTTGACTAATACAATTCATGTAAAGTATATTAAAATATAAGACTATTTATAAGATTTTGCAACTTTAGAGATGCAATTCGTATCTTTAATATTATTTAAATGTGGAATTGGTTCATTCAAGATTTTTGTTTTCATTGAAGTGTTTCTCCATTAATATATTTTTGAAATAGTTATACATTTCTTTACTGTTAAAAATGTACATAATAACCTTCAAAAACAATTTATTTATTTATTTTTGAATGATAGTTTGATAAAAACAATGTTCATAATAACATTTAAAATATTGAAATAATTATTTACTATGAAAATAGAGATGATATATATATATATATATATATATATATATATAATTTTGAGATATTTGTTAAGTTATAATTAATATATATATATATATATATATATATATATATATATATGGAAGGAACACTATAAAGCAAAATAGAAACTTCTTGATGCTCAAAAAACATAAATAATAATAATGCTTTTTATACAATAAAAATGTTAGTTACACAAAATTCTCAAGCCAAATAAAAATTTAATACAAAATGTAACTAAATTCTACAGTTATGATATTTTGGACGGAGAACGGTTTCAATTACTTTAGTTATTGTTTGGTCTAAAATAATTAAAATGTGAAATTAAGTTTTCAAATAACTATTTGATACAGTCAAGAGACTTCAAGAGTAAATTGCAAAAATTCAAATAGAAGAAATATTTGTGGATGTTTAAGACATAGAAAGTTTCTAGTGAAATAGTTAAAAATTAGTGAAATGGTACATGATCTTTAACTCATCTTCACAATAATAGTTATATATGATCTTCAAAAATAATTGACAAAAGAGTAACTATATTATTGAAGTATTTTAGAACCAAGAATGTGTCACAATGGATGTAGATTGGTTGTATTATATAATGTCTTTATATTTGCTTGAACAAAATGTAAGAGAATGGTTGAGAAACGAAATATAGATCGAACTTGTAATGTGATGCTTTGAAGATATTGGATGTTTCGTTCTTTTTTGTAAAAATTATTGAAAAGAAGGGTTTGATGAGTAATTAGAGCTTTCAAGTGTACTGAGGAGTCATTGAGTGATAAATGGAAGATGAAATTGCATAATGTATGAAATAATTGTACTTGCATGGACATGTGAAAAGATTTGCGTTACAGATTGGTGAAACTAAATAGAATGGAAATAAAAGATGAAAGAAATAGTATGCTTTGGTAGGTATACCAGATCAAAATATTTGTGAGCTGTCAAATATTAGAGTTTGTTGCATAGATGAAGATGAATTGTCGCAAATAGAATTTTGAGTTATGTTTTACTATCTTGTAATAGAAATTGTGTATAAAATGGTAACTATTGACTAATCTTAATTCATATCTCTTTCTTTGAAAATGAATGTCAATAAATTTTCAAAGTAATATTTGTAGAGTTCTTGAGAGTTATAGTCCAAACATTTGTTCACAATCGATTTAGGTTAAGTAAGTCTACCTTAAACCTTCGAGTAGAATAAGATTGCTCCTTAAAATACGACCACTATGATCTAACTCTTCTCTATAACTCACGTCAATTCTCACCAAAAACCTTTTGTATGATGCCTTGTTTTGAAAACTAAATGGAACGAACTCTTCCCTCATTTTCCCATTACACTCTCATGCATATGAATATTGACATGGATTAAGGTAACCATTTAACGCGAACGGAGGATTATGGATGTTCATCTAATTAGTATTGAAATTGATTATATAACATTTATTTGAAATTTTTGATTTTGTGATATTTATGCTATGTTTGACAAAGCTTAAAAGATAACCTAGACACATTTCCGGTAAACAACATGAGATGTTACAACATTTACGCTAAGGTTCTTTGATGGTGTATTTTTACTAGTAAATAAGACATGACATTTCATGGTTGAGAAACATACGTAACAATAACAAAATTCTTTAGCCTGTAATCATCGAGAAAATAATTTAAATATTGTTATTTGCTTAAATAAATTATTGAAAATAATTATCTGAAGTCTAATTTTTCTATTTCTTCTTCAAACTTTTCTCACCCTAATTTATTTCTTTTTTTTTTATCTCTCCAATTTTATTTTTCATTAGTCTCTCTTTAGAAGAATTTAACTTTTAACATCGAAATAAGTCTATCGTAGAAAACCTATGTTGAAACCAATTAAGTAAAAAAAATTACTTTTTCTTCATCCACTATTATAGCCCTCTTTGTGATATGAACAGAGACCAAGGTAGACGCGAAGATTCAGAAATTGTTTTAAACATCAACACTGAGCGGTAATGACTAAATCAGATTGAGAATAGAGTCATCAAGTATGTGACATGCAATGACTGCTTAATCGAACATCATCCAATCGAACCTTCTATATAGAAATTAGGAATTGTTAGATGTCCTACTCCAAATTATAGACGAGGCTCCAAAAAGCAACCGTTCAATTTTAGTGGGGTGGATAGAGAACAAGATAAAATAAAAAATTTATTTCTTTTCATTTGTTTGTTTGCTTCCATGATAAATAGATATGATAAAAGCATATACTTGTCACAATTTTCTCTTTGATTAAATGAACTCGTAACAGTGTATTGTATCATAAAAAATACACATTCAATCTACATTATCATCTACAAACTCTAGATTTTGATCAAGAGAAAAGTAAAACCTATTACTAATCGCCTAATTATTATGTACATAAAATAGTTTCTCTATATCATAATTAGATAAAGCCACAATAAGAGAAAACTTGATAATTAAATCTCAAAAGGGGTGTAGATTCCTACTCAATCCATTCATGTTGGTAAATATCCCAAATAAATAGTGCTTGTAAGGCAAAAATGATCTTCGTTTATTGTTATCTTTCCTCATTTTGTTCATGACATAAAACTTCTCGTAAGCCGATAATGTAGATTTATTTATATCATCCTTTTTCTTTTTGACAACGATTTTTTGTACCTTCGGCTTGTTGACCATTGATGGCACTGAAGGATTCAATAGAACAAAAGCATCCTTATGGTCACTGTTACTTCGAAGGTTTATATTTTGTCGAAATCTCCACAACTTTGAGGACCCTGTGGAGTTACTTTTTTCGTAACACTCATTTGAAATCTTCACCTCGACCATTATCCTATTTTTCAAGGGCTCTTTATGAGGTTCTTTTGAAATATCACTCGATCTCGAGTTTGAATTTTCAGACATCTCAATAAAAATCTTCTTTAACGGTGGTCGATGATTTGATGTATCATTGTTTGATGCATTCAATAAGAAAATAGATTTGTCAAAATTAAGGAGTATTGGTCGTATTTTTCCA
>NC_021166.2:25199064-25237383 GCF_000331145.2 Cicer arietinum
TATGTATCAAGTTTATTTTGCATGGGAGCAAAGCCTTCAAATTCAAGAAAATGGTGAGGCATACGTAGAGTTGATAGCGCTTGCACTCTTAACATTTCAATATTTGGGGATGTTTTATGCATTTTTTTTTGCAGTTGTAAGATTAAAATATGCCGTGAGGATAATTAAATGTTGGAAGTGATTGTAATATGAGAAATATTTATATGTAAATCAAAATAGAAGGTTAGACTTCTATGGTTAAATGGAAATCGGTTCGCTATGTGATTTTGAGAGGTTATTACACATGGAAGGTGTGAAAAGTGTTCAGAATTGGGTAATTTTTTGCGTTATACCTTATCTTTTGTTTCTTGTAAATACTAAACAAAACGAATTTGTATTATATTTTGTAAATAAGGAACTTAAATTTGCTTTACAATCATTCCCCATTTTTCGCTAGTTGTTTGTACGTGATTATGTTTTTTTATTTTTAACTGTTCACGCACAAGTGCAACCTCCATCGTTTCACTTGTTAGTTGCTCTTCATTAGGTATATTAATTAGTTAGTATTTTGTTGTTAGTAACTATATAAACACACGAAAATTATAAATGTAAGTAAAATTTTGAGTTCATTATGCAATGTAAGAGTTTAAATTCAAAATTGTCATTACTTTTGAATATATATTTAATAATTATTTAAAAGATAAAAATAAATAAATTCTTTAAAAGAAGTTTAGCATGCCAATGAAATTTAACAACTCATGCTTTTAACATTGTATATTTATAAAATAAAATAAAAAATAAATTCTTAATATTACAAGTTTGAAAATGTCCAATCTATATTTTACTCTAACTAGTTTTCCTTTAACTTCAATAATTGAGACTCATAAATTTTAGAAGTTGATTTACTTCGCTTGATATGTGTAATTAACTATAACATATTAACTTTTATTTATTTATAATTATTTAACTTTTTTATTTAAAGTGTTGTGAATATAAACTAAATAATAAATAATTTAATGATTAATAAATAATCTTAGCATATCTTCCTAAAAGTTAATGCACTCGTTAGCATCCACATTATGTATTCTTTTCATAATTATTCTAACTAGATGTTAATCCACAATAGAATTTAATGTGTTAATGAATATTAAATAGCAATAATATGTAATTCAAAAGTAATATTATTTTGTTTCATAGTATAATATACTATGTTTATGTGCCTAAAGGTAAATATATTTTTGAAGAATTATATATAAGTTAGGTTTTCTTTAGTACAAAAACAAAAGATAAAATATTGTTGACTAATACAATCCATGTAAACTATATTAAAATATGAGACTGCTTTTGAAATAGTTAGACATTTCTTTGTTGTTAAAAATGTACATCTAACTGTAGTATATTTTTCATTTTATATTAGTTTTGAAACATTAGAGTTTCTAAATTTATGTACTTTTTAATATTATCAATTTTATATGTCCATCGTAATTCAGTCAATTTCACTGTCAATCTAAGCATACACTGAATGATATTGTGTGTCTTGCAGATTATTATAACATTTATTCATGATAGATAGTTTGATAAAAACAATGTCCATAATAACCTTAAAAATGTTCAAACAATTCTTTATTGTGAAATTATAGGTGATATATATGGAAGGAACACTATAAAGAAAAATAGAAATTTCTTAATGTTCAAAAAACTTAAATAATAATAATGTTTTTTATATAATAAAAATGTAAGTTACACGAAATTGTCAAGCGAAATAAAAATTCAATACAAAATTGTAACCAAATTATATAGTTATGGTATTTTATATGGATAACCGTTTCAATTACTTTAACTATTGTTTCGTCTAAAATAATTAGAATGTGAAGTTAAAATTTCAAATAATTTTGACACAGTCAAGAAACTTCAAGAGTGAACTGCAAAAATTCACATAGAAGAAAAGGTTGTGGATGTTAAAGACATAGAAAGTTTCTAGTGAAATAGTAAAAAATTAGTGAAATGGTTAGAAGTTTTTCATTTCTAAATATATGATCTTTAACTCATCTCCACAATAATAGTTATATATGATCTTCAAAAATAATTGACAACAGAGGAACAATATTATTGAAGTATTTTATAACTGAGAATGTGTCACAATGGGTGTAGATTGGTTGTGTTTTATAATGTCTTTATCATTGCTTGAATCAAATGCAAGAGAGTGGTTGAAAACATAATATAGATCACTATGTATGTAGTTAAACTTGCATTGTTATGCTTTGAAGATATTGGATGTTTCGTTCTTTTTTGTAATAATTATTGAAAAAAAGGGTTTGATGAGTAATTAGAGCTTTCAAGTGTATTGAGGAGTCATTGAGTGATAAATGGAAGATGAAATTGCATAAAGTATGAAATAATTGTATTTGCATGGACATGTGAAAAGATTTGCGTTACAGATTGGTGAAACTAAATAGAATGAAAATAAAAGATGAAAGAAATAGTATGCTTTGGTAGGTATACCAGATCAAAATATTTGTGAGCTGTCAAATATTAGAGTTTGTTGCATAGATGAAGATGAATTGTCACAAATTGAATTTTGAGTTATGTTTTACTATCTTGTAATAGAAATTGTGTATAAAATGGTAACTATTGACTAATCTTAATTCATATCTCTTTCTTTGAAAATGAATGTCAATAAATTTTCAAAGTAATATTTGTAGAGTTCTTGAGAGTTATAGTCCAAACATTTGTTCACAATCGATTTAGGTTAAGTAAGTCTACCTTAAACCTTCGAGTAGAATAAGATTGCTCCTTAAAATACGACCACTATGATCTAACTCTTCTCTATAACTCACGTCAATTCTCACCAAAAACCTTTTGTATGATGCCTTGTTTTGAAAACTAAATGGAACGAACTCTTCCCTCATTTTCCCATTACACTCTCATGCATATGAATATTGACATGGATTAAGGTAACCATTTAACGCGAACGGAGGATTATGGATGTTCATCTAATTAGTATTGAAATTGATTATATAACATTTATTTGAAATTTTTGATTTTGTGATATTTATGCTATGTTTGACAAAGCTTAAAAGATAACCTAGACACATTTCCGGTAAACAACATGAGATGTTACAACATTTACGCTAAGGTTCTTTGATGGTGTATTTTTACTAGTAAATAAGACATGACATTTCATGGTTGAGAAACATACGTAACAATAACAAAATTCTTTAGCCTGTAATCATCGAGAAAATAATTTAAATATTGTTATTTGCTTAAATAAATTATTGAAAATAATTATCTGAAGTCTAATTTTTCTATTTCTTCTTCAAACTTTTCTCACCCCAATTTATTTCTTTTTTTTTTTATCTCTCCAATTTTATTTTTCATTAGTCTCTCTTTAGAAGAATTTAACTTTTAACATCGAAATAAGTCTATCGTAGAAAACCTATGTTGAAACCAATTAAGTAAAAAAAATTACTTTTTCTTCATCCACTATTATAGCCCTCTTTGTGATATGAACAGAGACCAAGGTAGACGCGAAGATTCAGAAATTGTTTTAAACATCAACACTGAGCGGTAATGACTAAATCAGATTGAGAATAGAGTCATCAAGTATGTGACATGCAATGACTGCTTAATCGAACATCATCCAATCGAACCTTCTATATAGAAATTAGGAATTGTTAGATGTCCTACTCCAAATTATAGACGAGGCTCCAAAAAGCAACCGTTCAATTTTAGTGGGGTGGATAGAGAACAAGATAAAATAAAAAATTTATTTCTTTTCATTTGTTTGTTTGCTTCCATGATAAATAGATATGATAAAAGCATATACTTGTCACAATTTTCTCTTTGATTAAATGAACTCGTAACAGTGTATTGTATCATAAAAAATACACATTCAATCTACATTATCATCTACAAACTCTAGATTTTGATCAAGAGAAAAGTAAAACCTATTACTAATCGCCTAATTATTATGTACATAAAATAGTTTCTCTATATCATAATTAGATAAAGCCACAATAAGAGAAAACTTGATAATTAAATCTCAAAAGGGGTGTAGATTCCTACTCAATCCATTCATGTTGGTAAATATCCCAAATAAATAGTGCTTGTAAGGCAAAAATGATCTTCGTTTATTGTTATCTTTCCTCATTTTGTTCATGACATAAAACTTCTCGTAAGCCGATAATGTAGATTTATTTATATCATCCTTTTTCTTTTTGACAACGATTTTTTGTACCTTCGGCTTGTTGACCATTGATGGCACTGAAGGATTCAATAGAACAAAAGCATCCTTATGGTCACTGTTACTTCGAAGGTTTATATTTTGTCGAAATCTCCACAACTTTGAGGACCCTGTGGAGTTACTTTTTTCGTAACACTCATTTGAAATCTTCACCTCGACCATTATCCTATTTTTCAAGGGCTCTTTATGAGGTTCTTTTGAAATATCACTCGATCTCGAGTTTGAATTTTCAGACATCTCAATAAAAATCTTCTTTAACGGTGGTCGAAGATTTGATGTATCATTATTTGATGCATTCAATAAGAAAATAGATTTGTCAAAATTAAGGAGTATTGATCGTATTTTTCCATTTTCAAATATCTCATCGGCAAATACAGACGTTCCTTGGACATCGGTGCATGCAAAACTAAACTCTTTCTCCTTAAAATTTTCTTCAGCGTTGTTGTGTGTTTGATTTTTGGTACAACAATATGTATCAAGTTTTTCTGGAATGGGAGCAAAGCCACTAAAATCAATAAAATCGTCGTTGTGAATTTCTTGTTTGCTGCAACAATATGTATCAAGTTTATTTTGCATGGGAGCAAAGCCTTCAAATTCAAGAAAATGGTGAGGCATACGTAGAGTTGATAGCGCTTGCACTCTTAACATTTCAATATTTGGGGATGTTTTATGCATTTTTTTTGCAGTTGTAAGATTAAAATATGCCGTGAGGATAATTAAATGTTGGAAGTGATTGTAATATGAGAAATATTTATATATAAATCAAAATAGAAGGTTAGACTTCTATGGTTAAATGGAAATCGGTTCGCTATGTGATTTTGAGAGGTTATTACACATGGAAGGTGTGAAAAGTGTTCAGAATTGGGTAATTTTTTGCGTTATACCTTATCTTTTGTTTCTTGTAAATACTAAACAAAACGAATTTGTATTATATTTTGTAAATAAGGAACTTAAATTTGCTTTACAATCATTCCCCATTTTTCGCTAGTTGTTTGTACGTGATTATGTTTTTTTATTTTTAACTGTTCACGCACAAGTGCAACCTCCATCGTTTCACTTGTTAGTTGCTCTTCATTAGGTATATTAATTAGTTAGTATTTTGTTGTTAGTAACTATATAAACACACGAAAATTATAAATGTAAGTAAAATTTTGAGTTCATTATGCAATGTAAGAGTTTAAATTCAAAATTGTCATTACTTTTGAATATATATTTAATAATTATTTAAAAGATAAAAATAAATAAATTCTTTAAAAGAAGTTTAGCATGCCAATGAAATTTAACAACTCATGCTTTTAACATTGTATATTTATAAAATAAAATAAAAAATAAATTCTTAATATTACAAGTTTGAAAATGTCCAATCTATATTTTACTCTAACTAGTTTTCCTTTAACTTCAATAATTGAGACTCATAAATTTTAGAAGTTGATTTACTTCGCTTGATATGTGTAATTAACTATAACATATTAACTTTTATTTATTTATAATTATTTAACTTTTTTATTTAAAGTGTTGTGAATATAAACTAAATAATAAATAATTTAATGATTAATAAATAATCTTAGCATATCTTCCTAAAAGTTAATGCACTCGTTAGCATCCACATTATGTATTCTTTTCATAATTATTCTAACTAGATGTTAATCCACAATAGAATTTAATGTGTTAATGAATATTAAATAGCAATAATATGTAATTCAAAAGTAATATTATTTTGTTTCATAGTATAATATACTATGTTTATGTGCCTAAAGGTAAATATATTTTTGAAGAATTATATATAAGTTAGGTTTTCTTTAGTACAAAAACAAAAGATAAAATATTGTTGACTAATACAATCCATGTAAACTATATTAAAATATGAGACTGCTTTTGAAATAGTTAGACATTTCTTTGTTGTTAAAAATGTACATCTAACTGTAGTATATTTTTCATTTTATATTAGTTTTGAAACATTAGAGTTTCTAAATTTATGTACTTTTTAATATTATCAATTTTATATGTCCATCGTAATTCAGTCAATTTCACTGTCAATCTAAGCATACACTGAATGATATTGTGTGTCTTGCAGATTATTATAACATTTATTCATGATAGATAGTTTGATAAAAACAATGTCCATAATAACCTTAAAAATGTTCAAACAATTCTTTATTGTGAAATTATAGGTGATATATATGGAAGGAACACTATAAAGAAAAATAGAAATTTCTTAATGTTCAAAAAACTTAAATAATAATAATGTTTTTTTATATAATAAAAATGTAAGTTACACGAAATTGTCAAGCGAAATAAAAATTCAATACAAAATTGTAACCAAATTATATAGTTATGGTATTTTATATGGATAACCGTTTCAATTACTTTAACTATTGTTTCGTCTAAAATAATTAGAATGTGAAGTTAAAATTTCAAATAATTTTGACACAGTCAAGAAACTTCAAGAGTGAACTGCAAAAATTCACATAGAAGAAAAGGTTGTGGATGTTAAAGACATAGAAAGTTTCTAGTGAAATAGTAAAAAATTAGTGAAATGGTTAGAAGTTTTTCATTTCTAAATATATGATCTTTAACTCATCTCCACAATAATAGTTATATATGATCTTCAAAAATAATTGACAACAGAGGAACAATATTATTGAAGTATTTTATAACTGAGAATGTGTCACAATGGGTGTAGATTGGTTGTGTTTTATAATGTCTTTATCATTGCTTGAATCAAATGCAAGAGAGTGGTTGAAAACATAATATAGATCACTATGTATGTAGTTAAACTTGCATTGTTATGCTTTGAAGATATTGGATGTTTCGTTCTTTTTTGTAATAATTATTGAAAAAAAGGGTTTGATGAGTAATTAGAGCTTTCAAGTGTATTGAGGAGTCATTGAGTGATAAATGGAAGATGAAATTGCATAAAGTATGAAATAATTGTATTTGCATGGACATGTGAAAAGATTTGCGTTACAGATTGGTGAAACTAAATAGAATGAAAATAAAAGATGAAAGAAATAGTATGCTTTGGTAGGTATACCAGATCAAAATATTTGTGAGCTGTCAAATATTAGAGTTTGTTGCATAGATGAAGATGAATTGTCACAAATTGAATTTTGAGTTATGTTTTACTATCTTGTAATAGAAATTGTGTATAAAATGGTAACTATTGACTAATCTTAATTCATATCTCTTTCTTTGAAAATGAATGTCAATAAATTTTCAAAGTAATATTTGTAGAGTTCTTGAGAGTTATAGTCCAAACATTTGTTCACAATCGATTTAGGTTAAGTAAGTCTACCTTAAACCTTCGAGTAGAATAAGATTGCTCCTTAAAATACGACCACTATGATCTAACTCTTCTCTATAACTCACGTCAATTCTCACCAAAAACCTTTTGTATGATGCCTTGTTTTGAAAACTAAATGGAACGAACTCTTCCCTCATTTTCCCATTACACTCTCATGCATATGAATATTGACATGGATTAAGGTAACCATTTAACGCGAACGGAGGATTATGGATGTTCATCTAATTAGTATTGAAATTGATTATATAACATTTATTTGAAATTTTTGATTTTGTGATATTTATGCTATGTTTGACAAAGCTTAAAAGATAACCTAGACACATTTCCGGTAAACAACATGAGATGTTACAACATTTACGCTAAGGTTCTTTGATGGTGTATTTTTACTAGTAAATAAGACATGACATTTCATGGTTGAGAAACATACGTAACAATAACAAAATTCTTTAGCCTGTAATCATCGAGAAAATAATTTAAATATTGTTATTTGCTTAAATAAATTATTGAAAATAATTATCTGAAGTCTAATTTTTCTATTTCTTCTTCAAACTTTTCTCACCCCAATTTATTTCTTTTTTTTTTTATCTCTCCAATTTTATTTTTCATTAGTCTCTCTTTAGAAGAATTTAACTTTTAACATCGAAATAAGTCTATCGTAGAAAACCTATGTTGAAACCAATTAAGTAAAAAAAATTACTTTTTCTTCATCCACTATTATAGCCCTCTTTGTGATATGAACAGAGACCAAGGTAGACGCGAAGATTCAGAAATTGTTTTAAACATCAACACTGAGCGGTAATGACTAAATCAGATTGAGAATAGAGTCATCAAGTATGTGACATGCAATGACTGCTTAATCGAACATCATCCAATCGAACCTTCTATATAGAAATTAGGAATTGTTAGATGTCCTACTCCAAATTATAGACGAGGCTCCAAAAAGCAACCGTTCAATTTTAGTGGGGTGGATAGAGAACAAGATAAAATAAAAAATTTATTTCTTTTCATTTGTTTGTTTGCTTCCATGATAAATAGATATGATAAAAGCATATACTTGTCACAATTTTCTCTTTGATTAAATGAACTCGTAACAGTGTATTGTATCATAAAAAATACACATTCAATCTACATTATCATCTACAAACTCTAGATTTTGATCAAGAGAAAAGTAAAACCTATTACTAATCGCCTAATTATTATGTACATAAAATAGTTTCTCTATATCATAATTAGATAAAGCCACAATAAGAGAAAACTTGATAATTAAATCTCAAAAGGGGTGTAGATTCCTACTCAATCCATTCATGTTGGTAAATATCCCAAATAAATAGTGCTTGTAAGGCAAAAATGATCTTCGTTTATTGTTATCTTTCCTCATTTTGTTCATGACATAAAACTTCTCGTAAGCCGATAATGTAGATTTATTTATATCATCCTTTTTCTTTTTGACAACGATTTTTTGTACCTTCGGCTTGTTGACCATTGATGGCACTGAAGGATTCAATAGAACAAAAGCATCCTTATGGTCACTGTTACTTCGAAGGTTTATATTTTGTCGAAATCTCCACAACTTTGAGGACCCTGTGGAGTTACTTTTTTCGTAACACTCATTTGAAATCTTCACCTCGACCATTATCCTATTTTTCAAGGGCTCTTTATGAGGTTCTTTTGAAATATCACTCGATCTCGAGTTTGAATTTTCAGACATCTCAATAAAAATCTTCTTTAACGGTGGTCGAAGATTTGATGTATCATTATTTGATGCATTCAATAAGAAAATAGATTTGTCAAAATTAAGGAGTATTGATCGTATTTTTCCATTTTCAAATATCTCATCGGCAAATACAGACGTTCCTTGGACATCGGTGCATGCAAAACTAAACTCTTTCTCCTTAAAATTTTCTTCAGCGTTGTTGTGTGTTTGATTTTTGGTACAACAATATGTATCAAGTTTTTCTGGAATGGGAGCAAAGCCACTAAAATCAATAAAATCGTCGTTGTGAATTTCTTGTTTGCTGCAACAATATGTATCAAGTTTATTTTGCATGGGAGCAAAGCCTTCAAATTCAAGAAAATGGTGAGGCATACGTAGAGTTGATAGCGCTTGCACTCTTAACATTTCAATATTTGGGGATGTTTTATGCATTTTTTTTGCAGTTGTAAGATTAAAATATGCCGTGAGGATAATTAAATGTTGGAAGTGATTGTAATATGAGAAATATTTATATATAAATCAAAATAGAAGGTTAGACTTCTATGGTTAAATGGAAATCGGTTCGCTATGTGATTTTGAGAGGTTATTACACATGGAAGGTGTGAAAAGTGTTCAGAATTGGGTAATTTTTTGCGTTATACCTTATCTTTTGTTTCTTGTAAATACTAAACAAAACGAATTTGTATTATATTTTGTAAATAAGGAACTTAAATTTGCTTTACAATCATTCCCCATTTTTCGCTAGTCGTTTGTACGTGATTATGTTTTTTTATTTTTAACTGTTCACGCGCAAGTGCAACCTCCATCGTTTCACTTGTTAGTTGCTCTTCATTAGGTATATTAATTAGTTAGTATTTTGTTGTGAGTAACTATATAAACACACGAAAATTATAAATGTAAGTAAAATTTTGAGTTCATTATGCAATGTAAGAGTTTAAATTCAAAATTGTCATTACTTTTGAATATATATTTAATAATTATTTAAAATAAATAATAAAAGAAGTTTAGCATGCCAATGAAATTTAACAACTCATGCCTTTAACATTGTATATTTATAAAATAAAATAAAAAATAAATTCTTAATATTACAAGTTTGAAAATGTCCAATCTGTATTTTACTCTAACTAGTTTTCCTATAACTTCAATAATTGAGACTCATAAATTTTAGAAGTTGATTTACTTCGCTTGATATGTGTAATTAACTATAACATATTAACTTTTATTTATTTATAATTATTTAACTTTTTTATATAAAGTGTTGTGAATATAAACTAAATAATAAATAATTTAATGATTAATAAATAATCTTAGCATATCTTCCTAAAAGTTAATGCACTCGTAAGCATCGACATTATGTATTCTTTTCATAATTATTCTAACTAGATGTTAATCCACAATAGAATTTAATGTGTTAATGAATATTAAATAGCAATAATATGTAATTCAAAAGTAATATTATTTTGTTTCATAGTATAATATACTATGTTTATGTGCCTAAAGGTAAATATATTTTTGAAGAATTATATATAAGTTAGGTTTTCTTTAGTACAAAAACAAAAGATAAAATATTATTGACTAATACAATCCATGTAAACTATATTAAAGTTTGAGACTGTTTTTGAAATAGTTAGACATTTCTTTGTTGTTAAAAATGTACATCTAACTGTAATATATTTTTCATTTTATATTAGTTTTGAAACATTAGATTTTCTAAATTTATGTACTTTTTAATATTATCAATTTTATATGTTCATCGTAATTCTGCAATTTCACTGTCAATCTAAGCATACACTGAATGATATTGTGTGTCTTGCATATTATTATAACATTTATTCATGATAGATAGTTTGATAAAAACAATGTCCATAATAACCTTCAAAATGTTCAAACAATTCTTTATTGTGAAATAATAGGTGATATATATGGAAGGAACACTATAAAGCAAAATTGAAATTTCTTAATGTTCAAAAAACTTAAATAATAATAATGTTTTTTATATAATAAAAATGTAAGTTACACGAAATTGTCAAGCGAAATAAAAATTCAATACAAAAATGTAACCAAATTATATAGTTATGGTATTTTGTATGGATAACCGTTTCAATTACTTTAACTATTGTTTCTTCTAAAATAATTAGAATGTGAAGTTAAGTTTTCAAATAATTTTAGAGTATGTAGCATAGATGAAGATGAATTGTCGCAAATAGAATTTTGAGTTATGTTTTACTATCTTGTAATAAAAATTGTGTATAAAACGGTAACTATTGACTAATCTTAATTCATATCTCTTTCTTTGAAAATGAATGTCAATACATTTTCAAAGTAATATTTGTAGAGTTCTTGAGAGATATAGTCCAAACATTTGTTCACAATCGATTTAGGTTAAGTACGTCTACCTTAAACCTTCGAGTAGAATAAGATTTCTCTTTAAAATACGACCACTATGATCTAAAAGGAACATACTCTTTCCTCATTTTCCCATTACACTCTCATGCATATGAATATTGACATGGGTTAAGGTAACCATTTAACGCGAACGGGGGATTATGGATGTTCATCTGATTAGTATTAAAATGGATTGTATAACGTTTATTTGAAATTTTTGATTTCGTGATATTTATGCTATGTTTGAAAAAGCTTAAAAGATAACCTAGACACATTTCTGGTAAGCAACATGATATGTTACGACATTTACACTAAGGCTCTTTGATGGTGAATTTTTACTAATAAATAAGACATTATATTTCATTGTTGAGAAACATACGTAAGAATAACAAAATTCTTTAGCTGGTAATCATCGAGAAAATAATATAAGCATGCACTGAATGATATTGTGTGTCGTAGAGATTATTATAAGATTTATTCATGAGTGATAGTTCGATAAAAACAATGTTCATAATAACCTTCAAAATACTGAAAAATTCTTTACTGTAAAAATATAGGTGATGTATATAGAAGGAACACTATAAAGCAAAATTTCTTAATGTTCAAAAAACTGAAATAATAATAATATTTTTTATATAAAAAAATGTTAGTTACACGAAATTGTCAACTCAAATTAAAATTCAATACAAAAATGTAACCAAATTCTATAGTTACGGTATTTTGTATGGATATCCGTTTCAATTACTTTAACTATTGATTTGTCTAAAATAATTAGAATGTGAAATTAAATTTTAAAATAATTATTTGACACACTCAAGAAACTTCGAGAGTGAATTGCAAAAATTTACTTGTGGATGTTTAAGATATAAAAGGTTTCTAGTAAAATTGTTAAAACTTGAATATAACTTGCGCATTACGCAAGTGTAATTTTTAAAATTTTCGTTTAATGTAATTGTTTTTAAAAGTTTAAAGATAATATTTAAGGAGTTTAATTGTATCAATATGATCAGAAAAAGTTTCAATATATATGTGTAAGTTTCTTAATTTATTAGAATAGTTGTTGTATAACAAAAGAATAATAGACTGGAAACAATTTAATATTTTGTAATAAAATGAGTGATTTTCACTCTCAAATATATCATTAAAAAAATATGAGTGATTGTTTGTAAACAAAATTAGAAAGATTAAAATAAAATTTGAGTGACTTTCACTCTAAAAATATTATTTAAAAAAGATGTGATTGTTTGTATATATTTTGTTTTGTTTTAAACAATCAATCATTATAGAATATTTTCTTCCTATAAAAATTAGTAAATATATTTTGCAAGTATTGATTTAAGATATATTTGTAAACATTGATTTTTATATGATCGTTATTTATATTTTTGTTTTACTTTTAATCTTTAGTACTATTTTTTTTTTTACTAATTGAATGAATTACTATTTCTTATATTTTATGTTTCATGTCTCATTTCCACTTAAGTTTTTGATACTTAATTAGAAGTATTATGAGTTATTTTCACTCTAAAAATATTAAAGAAAGATGAGTGATTGTTTGAATATATTTTGTTTATCCTTTTGGGAGTGTATATATTGAACAACTTCAGAGTACTATTTTTGACGATAAAAACACAAAATAATATTGAAAATGATAAGGCATCTCACTACTTGATTTTGATTATTTTTCCGTCAATTGTAACTATGTTCTGATCTTGATTAAATATATTTTTTTTGTATTAAAGGAATAAAATTTATATCCGAGTACTAATAAGAGAAAAATAAACACAAATTATATATTACATTGAAAATATTTAATGTATAATTTAACATTTTTAATTTTTTATAAATATTATTTGCTTTTTTTTTTCTTTTTTTTTTTTTTTGCAAAGGCTTGCTAATTTAAATGATTGTGTTTAAATATTTTGTATTTATTTTAATTTAAACTTCATTAGATTGTTTGTGCATAAGTTTAATTATTGATTTTTAATATGTGATGATTATGTTTTTATATATTTTGTGATAAATTATCACTACGCGAAAAAACGGATATTACAGCGCTTTTTTTAAGCCATTTACAGCGCTTTTTCAAAAAAATAAGCGCTGTGGAAACGAGCGCTGTAAATGATACAACAGCGCTTTTAAAAAAGCGCTATAAAACATGTAAATACAACGCGCGCTTGTTATGCACATTTTACAGCGGTTCTTCACAAAAAGTGCTGTAATGTGCACCCCATTATATGAGTTACGGGTGTGCATTTTACAGCGCTTTCTCAAAAAAGCGCTCTAAAATGCACACCCATAACTCATATACGAGTGGGCATATTACAGCGCTTTCTCACAAAAGCGCTGTAATATGCCCACCCATAATTTCATATATGGGTGTGCATATTACAGCGCTTTCTCAAAAAAGCGCTGTAAAATGCCCACCCATAATTTCATATTATGGGTCTGCATTTTACAGCGCTTTTCTTGTACATTTTACAGCGCTTTCTCACGAAAGCGCTGTAAAAGGTGCACCATTAAAGCGCTTTAGAACAACATTTTACAGCGCTTTCACAAAGAAGCGCTGTAAAATGCCCACCCATAATTTCATTTTATGGGTCTGCATTTTACAGCGCTTTTCTTGTACATTTTACAGCGCTTTCTCACGAAAGCGCTGTACAAGGTGCACCATTAAAGCGCTTTAGAACAACATTTTACAACATTGTCTGGATCGAGTTTGAACATCGACATCTTATGCGGAGACAAGAATGAGTATTTATTTGACAGTTTCCTCGTGCACACGACCTTCTCGTACAAAAACCTTCAATGAAAATTTTAAACTAGATTAATTACCAATACATTTAATTAATTACAAATAAATGCAATTAAAAGTATTTTTTACCTTATGTACAAGCTGATTACAGTAACACTCAGCTCCTTATGTTCGAGAAGATCGTACATTTGCTCCTTTTCGAGGTATTCAATATACTCATCTCCAAAGATGTCTTGATTCATTTGTACAATGGGCGAATCGTTGCTGCTGCCCATGTTCCTTTTTATTTGGATGTCAAGACACGCCCCGTATTTACCAAGGCGTGGCTGACTTTTATTAGGAGCAGCAGCAGCAGCGACCGATTTTCCCCGATCCAGATTTTTTGTTGCTGCAAGTTTTGCAGCTTTATTACCCTCCAGCCTTTGTAGTTTGGCAGCCCTATTAACCTCCAATTTTTGAGGTCTGCTGCCTTTTTTTGGCTGTAGGGGTGGTTTATTTATTTGGACCTACAAAAATGAGGTAAAATGTTAGTTTATTGAATCTGAAAAAATAAAAAACCTTAGGCAATAAATGTGACAAACCTTTTCGGGAGATGTAACTGATTTGTCCTTGGGAATCTTTTTTTCGAGGGCAACAAGGTGTGTGGGCCATGCCACGTAACTGCCAATAGCGTCGCTTAAGAACTTCATATCTCCATCGTTGTCCGGTATGGGCAACGGTGCAGTTGGTTCGAAAGCAACCGTAGGCGATACTTTGACATGGCCCGCGGGGATCGGAATATTGTGCAATACTTCTCCCGAAGTATTGTGCAATATTCCTTTTCCCACCTTCCGTTGAGTCGGCGAGGACAAGTATAGGACACATGTAGTGACACCCTACATCAATAGTTAAAACATAAGTACAGTTAATATATAAGTTTGTTTAATACATAAGTAATTACATAAGCAAGTAAGTAGTAAGTAATTAATTACCTCGGGAATACTCTTCAAACCGACGTTGCAACTCCCGGTTTCACTCTCCATTTGTATTTCAGGTTGGAGCTGAACCGGAAGTTGCTTGTCTTTATTCGTATTCACCAAGAGTGCCACTTGCTCCGATAAGATTCTGAGCTTCTCTAATACTTCCTCGTTGGAAGGTTTTTGGCGCTTCTCTTGAGGAAAAAAGCTTTTGGGAGTTACGCCAAATCCTTTCCCCCTCACTCGACCGGAATACTCAGGGACATTAAACACTTTCCCAAGAATGTCCCTGCACGTATCCTTGTTGCCCTCTTGAGTTTCAGAACTTTGTTCAATAGTTTCCTAAAATACATGTAACATTAAAAAGATAAGTTCAATAGCATTTTTAAAATACAATATTAAAAAATATTAAAGTGATAATATACTTACACAAAGTTCTACAACTTTCTTGACATTTTCATTATCAACCACTCCTTCTTTGTTAACACGCGCTTCCTTCCATAAGATATGACGACCCAAGGGTTGATCGGCTTGGGTGTCTTTTCTCTATTCGTTAAAATCATAAACAAAATAATACAAATTAGTTACACACTATAGTTTATAATACAAATTACAAGTGATGTTTAATTACTTACAATTTTTTGTTCAAGGCGTGCATATCCCATACGTGATTTCTTGTATGGGTGTTTTGGGTTGCTTGCCCGTTCGCGATTTGCCTTACTAATATTCTATATAAAAAAAAAATAGCAATTGTGTAAAAATTTAAAATACGCTACGAATATGAATAATAAAACACAAATGCTAATAAATTAATCACTTACGACAAACGCCGGGTCAGAACGTTTGGAAACAAATGCACTCCATTCATCCTTTGATATATAATGTTGATATATCTTTGGAGGTTCAGCATTTGTGTTTCCTTCTCTATCTTTTAGATAGAAATTTGAGAGATGGGATCTAAATCCACGATGGATTTTCCCAGCAACTCTCAAAACATATGACTTTCGTTCCTCATCAAGAACAAAAGTGGTCTGCAATGAAAACAATTATAAGTAATGTATTTTACAGAAAAAAAATTATAAATGACAAAAGAGTAGATCAAAATATTTACTTGAATGTCATTCCAGATGATATCTTTGGCATCCTTCAACGCCTTATCTCTCCAGTTGTCTATTGTTATTGGGACATTTTGACGAACAACAGCCCCAATGTAGCTTACAAACATGGAGCTGTTGGGGTCAACTGGCTGACCACTCTCGTTCCAGCCAACCTAATAAACTCATATAGTAAGTACATGCCCTAAACCCTAAAAAAAGATAAAAAAACACACAGCAAACAGAGTATATATAGTATACCTCAAATTTAATGCCACTGCTCCGTGCTTTAATCACCCTTTGCATGATAGTTGCACCACGTTTGACTTCTTTTTCGTAAGTCTTAGAGGTGCCAACTTCTTCATTTTGAACTTCTAAATCTTTGTTTGTATCCATTTAACTACAACAAGTTCAACATGCACTTTAGTATAACATCAACAAGCTCAACATGGATCATGCATTATTATAAACAAACTCAACATGTATCAGTATATCTTAAAAAAGCTCAACATGCATTCTAATGATTACAAAAATTTAATAACATCAATACCTGAATAATGATGGTTCGAAGAAAGACGAAATGCAAAGAAAAGAGGGTTTGCAGAAAGTTCACAGAAATATGGTTCACAGAAATACGGTTTGAAGAAATACGTAATGAGGGTTACGTATTTCAATGAAAATATATTGTGTGAAATGGGAGAGATGATCTTGGATGGAAATAAGGTTCGAAATGAAGGAGATGATCGTGGAAATAAGGTTCGTAAAGGACGGGATGATAGGGTTTGCAAAAGAAGAGAAGAAATGAAGGTTGAGATGAAGGTTACGTAATGAAGAGGAAACTGAAGAGGTAACTGTTATATATACGTAACACTTTTACAGCGCTTTTTATAAGCCTTTTACAGCGCTTATTTTGTAAAGCGCTCTAAAAGGCTTCTTTAGTTAAATTTTTAAAAGGCTCTTTTACAGCGCTTTTTTCAAATAAGCGCTGTAAAAGACCTCCGTGTGTTATTATGTTATTTGAATGCCTTTTACAGCGCTTTTTTCAAATAAGCGCTGTAAAAGACCTCCGTGTGTTATTATGTTATTTGAATGCCTTTTACAGCGCTTTTTTCAAATAAGCGCTGTAAAAGACCTCCGTGTGTTATTATGTTATATGAATGCCTTTTACAGCGCTTTCACACATAAGCGCTCTAAAAGGCTTCTTTAGTTAAATTTTTAAAAGGCTCTTTTACAGCGCTTTTTTCAAATAAGCGCTGTAAAAGACCTCCGTGTGTTATTATGTTATATGAATGCCTTTTACAGCGCTTTCACACATAAGCGCTCTAAAAGGCTTCTTTAGTTAAATTTTTAAAAGGCTCTTTTACAGCGCTTTTTTCAAATAAGCGCTGTAAAAGACCTCCGTGTGTTATTATGTTATTTGAATGCCTTTTACAGCGCTTTTACACATAAGCGCTCTAAAATGTCTCTTTATGTTAATTTTAAGAGGCTCTTTTACAGCGCTTTTCCCAAATAAGCGCTGTAAAAGACCTCCGTGTGTTATTATGTTATATGAATGTTTTTTAAAGCCTTTTACAGCGCTTTTCCACATAAGCGCTCTAAAATGTCTCTTTATGTTAATTTTAAAAGGCTCTTTTACAGCGCTTTTTCCAAATAAGCGCTGTAAAAGGCCTTATTGTTTTTGTGTTTTGTTATGTTATGTTATTTTTTAAACAAGCTCAACATGCATGCAAAACCCACATAGTAGTAACTGGTCACCACAAAAATCCCTTCCTCTTCACCAAACTCTTCTCCTTTTATGCATCTTCTTCACAAACATCAAAGCTTACTCTTTCACAATTCAATCTCCACCTCAACACCCTTTTTATCTCTTTACATTCTCTTTCCTTCTTAAATCGAAACTTAATTGGTATTCAGGATCATTGCCATGTTGCGAAAAATGGGTTTGTGTCTGGTGTTTTTGGGGATTCCCATGATGCGTACAAGGTGTTTGAAGAAATGGGTTTGTGTCTGATGTTTTTTGGATTCCCATGATGCGTACAAGGTGTTTGAAGAAATGGGTTTGTGTCTGATGTTTTTTGGATTCCCATGATGCGTACAAGGTGTTTGAAGAAATTAGGTGTCTGATGAATATTATTTTTAAAGCTTTTTTACAGCGCTTTGTCAAATAAGCGCTGTAAAATGTCTTTTTTACTCACTTTCAAAAGAGTCGTTTACAGCGCTTTGTGTGAAAAGCGCTGTAAAAGGTATAAAACACTCATTATTTTATTTTTAAAAGGATCTTTTACAGCGCTTTTTAAGATAAGCGCTGTAAAATGTCTCTTTATTTTATTTTTGTGTTTGGTTTATTTGGGTTGGGATGACATTAAAAACATTTTTATCATTGTTTATTGGATTAAAAATATTGTTATCATTGTCTTTATCACAATACTTTAGGAGATGATGAATTATTAGAAATGAGTATTCTGAAGAATCTATATATATATATGCACTGAGCAAAAGAGAATCTCTCTATTCAGTTCAGTTCAGTTCATGTAAATTACTAATTTATATTCAGTTCAGTTCATGTAAATCAAGCTAAATATAAAACACTCATTGTTACATGAACTTGGTATAAAACACTCAAATCAAGCTAAATATAAGCAGAAAATAAATTAATCAGAAAATAAATTAATCAGAACTTAGTATAAAACACTCAATTCAGATTACATGCATATTTACAATAACACAGTTCAGATTACATGCATAGCTTATATAAAACAATTAAACATATATATACATTAAGATGCCCTTCTTCTTTTCCTGGTGACATTCACATTTGTTTGTCCATTTACAATACGAAACGATGGATTAATCCAAATTCCCTCATCATGATCATCTCTAAGATATAAACCATCATCAGTTGAATCAATTTCATGTGGTTGTTGTGATGTTGCAAATAAAAGATCATTACCAACATCTTCATCATTATTGTTATCATCACTTATTTTATTGGTCGATAGGACAACAGACCATTTATCATTAGAAGGATCAGTGACATAAAACACTTGTTGAGCTTGCGACGCTAAAATAAAAGGCTCGTCTTTGTATCCCACCCTATTAAAATCGACAAGCAAGAATCCTGACTCATCAATCCGAACGCCATTATTATTATCGACCCACTTGCAACCAAATATGGGAACACGAAACATTGTGTAGTCTAACTCCCATATGCGCTCGATAACCCCAAAATATGATAGATTTGCATATATTGGGTTTTTGTCTTTTGCACTTGAGACATGCATCGCTTCAGCTACGAGAGTGACTCCACTATTTTGCATAGTGGTCTGATCATCTTGTTCTTTGGTATAAAATGTGTAGCCGTTAATAACATAACCAGTGTAAGAAAAGACATGTAAGCTCGGACCATTTGCTAGCCACCTCAATCTATTTGAAATTGATCCGGGGTCTATATCAAATTTTGACATTATGTGATTTTTTAACCATGTTACAAAACTTCGATTGTGCTCTCGAGTTATCCAATTTTGATTCCTATTCATGTTCAAACGAGATAACTGATCAATGTGTATTGTAACATACGGTTGAACCTCATCATCATTGTGCAGAACATACAATTGTGCCTGCTCCCATTCTGTCCTTGATATAGTCAGTAGTCTCCTTCCAGTTATCCCTTCTCCTGATAGTCTTCCCGAATGACGAGACATGGGAAGCCCTATGGATTCAACATTGGACAGATATTCAGTACAAAATTCAGCAGCCTCTTCAACAATGTATCGTTCAGCAATACAACCTTCTGGTCGACTTCTACTTTTTACGTACCCTTTTAATATTTTCATATATCGTTCTATCGGATACATCCATCTCATATAAGCTGGCCCACAAAGTTGTGTCTCCTTAACCAGATGAACAGTAAGGTGAACCATTATATCAAAAAACGATGGTGGGAAATACATTTCAAGCTCACACAAAGTAACAACAATTTCCCTCTGCAATGTCGGTAATTTCTGAGGGTCGATCACTTTACTACAAATTTCCCTGAAGAAGAAACATAATCTAGTTAAGGCTAGTCGAACTTTTTCAGGTAAAATGGAACGTATACCTATTGGTAGCAAATGCTCCATTATAATATGACAATCATGGGTCTTCAAACCTTTTAACTTGAGGTCTTTCATACAAACCAAATTTTTAATGTTCGAAGAGTATCCTTCTGGAACTTTAACTTCGTGTAGAAATTTACATAAAACAATTTTTTCCTTTCTAGATAGAGTATGAGCGGCTGGAGGTAGATATGTGCGATTTCCTTTCTTTACTGGAGCCAGTTCATTTCTTATTCCCATATCGACCAAGTCCAATCTTGCATTGACGCCATCTTTAGACTTTCCTGGAACATTGAGTAACGTACCAATAACACTTTCAAATACATTTTTTTCAATATGCATCACATCGAGGAAATGTCTTACATACAATGACTTCCAATATGGCAATTCAAAGAAAATTGACTTTTTCTTCCACCCAGTTTTCACCAGCTCTCCCGCAAAAGGTTTGCCAAATTTATTGGTCAAACCTTGTACTTTTTCAAGTATTTGATATCCAGTCGGTGCTAAAGGAGCTTTACCTTCCTCTGATTTTCCATTGAATGCATTTCTCCACCCACGATACTGATGACTATAAGGTAAAAATCTACGATGTCCAAGAAACACATTCTTCTTACAATGTTTCAACCGCATCCAATTTGTACTCTCTTCACATATAGGACATGCACACTGACCTTTAATGCTATATCCTGATAAATTACCATATGCTGGAAAATCATTAATTATGCCGAACAACATAACCCTTAAATTGAAACATTCTTTCTTATACCCATCATAAACTTCCACACCTGTCTCCCACATACTTTTTAAATTTTCGATTAGAGGAGTCAAGTATACGTCGATATCATTCCCCGGTTGTTTGGGTCCAGAAATTAACAGAGACAACATCATAAACTTACGCTTCATACATAACCATGGAGGTAGGTTATATATTACCAAAATCACAGGCCACGTGCTATGTGAGATGCTTTGAAGACCATGTGGATTCATTCCATCAGTAGAAAGTGCAAGTCTTAGATTTCTTGACTCTATCCCGAATTCAGGATACTCGTGATCAATTTTTGCCCATTGTGGGGAATCTGCAGGGTGTCGAAACATTCCATCTCTAATTCTTTCATCTGCATGCCATGTCAAGTGTTTTGAATCTTCTTCACTGCGATACATGCGCCTAAATCTTGGTATTATAGGAAAATACCACACGACTTTTGCTGGAGTAGATTCTTTCTTCTTATATCGAGAGACATTGCATTTCGGACACGCCTTAAGTAGTTCATATTCGTTTCGAAATAAAATGCAATCGTTAGGACACGCATGAATCCTTTCGTAACTCATTCCAATAGAACACAAAATCCGTTTAGCCTCGTAGGTTCGACTGGGAAGTTCATTATCATCTGGCAACATATCTTTTATGAGTGTTAATAATTCCGTAAAGCTTTTATCAGACCATCCATTACTCGCTTTTAAGTTGTACAACTTTAATATCGCTGACAGTCTTGTGAATTTAGTACAACCATTATATAATTCTTTCTCTGCATCACTCAACAAACTTTCAAACATTTTAGGACAATCTCGAAGATCTTCTTCAACTGCTTTTGCAATCTCATCAACTCGGTCCGGCTCATATGTATCTGTATCGAAGTCAGTTGAAGCATATGTCGAACTATTCTCAAAATTAATGTTTCCTTTTTTTTTCTCACCATGTCTTATCCAACATGTGTAGCTTTGATCAATTCCATTACATACTAGATGTCCTTCTAATTCATCTTCTCTAACACGTTTTCCAAAACAACATTTTAAACAAGGACAAACTACTCTATTTGGATCTTTTGCATTCTTCACTGCAAACTCAACAAACTCCTTCACTCCAATTTCATACTCTTTTGACAATCGATTGGCTGAAATCCATTTCCTATCCATATTATACCACCTATATAAATGCAGTAACAAAAATAATAAGCTTTCAAAACATATCAACAAGTTTCAAAAAGAAACCAATATCAACTAAAAATTTCAAAACAGAACAGATCATGTGGTATGAGTTTTTGACAATTTTTGACAATTTCAAAACATAACAGATCATGTGTAAAAAATACCTTAGACAACGTAGATGGCCGCACAGTACGTAGAGGATATTAGGGTTCCCAACGTATATAATTATTTGAAAGATGTAGAGGATATGAGGGTTTCCAACGTATATAATTATTTTAAAGATGTATTTTACAGCGCTTGTGAAAAACGCGCTGTAATAGGTAGTTAAATTCAATGAAAGCGCATGTGTTTTACAGCGCTTGTGAAAAAAGCGCTGTAATAGGTAGTTAAATTCAATGAAAGCGCATGTGTTTTACAGCGCTTGTGAAAAAAGCGCTGTAATAGGTAGTTAAATTCAATGAAAGCGCATGTGTTTTACAGCGCTTGTGAAAAAAGCGCTGTAATAGGTAGTTAAATTCAATGAAAGCGCATGTGTTTTACAGCGCTTGTGAAAAAAGCGCTGTAATAGGTAGTTAAATTCAATGAAAGCGCATGTGTTTTACAGCGCTTGTGAAAAACGCGCTGTAATAGGTAGTTAAATTCAATGAAAGCGCATGTGTTTTACAGCGCTTGTGAAAAAAGCGCTGTAATAGGTAGTTAAATTCAATGAAAGCGCATGTGTTTTACAGCGCTTGTGAAAAAAGCGCTGTAACTGATTCGCGAAAGCGCTTCCTTTTACAGCGCTTTTTTGACAAGCGCTGTAAAATCCTTATAACGTGATGCGCAAACGTTATATGACCTACTACAGCGCTTGTTTTACAGCGCTTTACATAAAAAGCGCTGTAATAGGTTCCGTTATTTTTAAAATATAATTACAACAGCGCTTGTGTTTAGAAAGCGCTGTAAAATGGGCGCTGTAAAATGGTTGCTACATTTTAATTATTAAAATATTATGATGCATTTATATGCAATGAATTAAAAAAGTAAATCATAATTAAATCAAGTTTTTTATGAGAATTATATTTTTTTAATTATAGAGATATAGATTAAATATTAGTAGAATGAACAAACTCAAAGTACTATTTTTTACGATAAAAACACGAAATAATATTGAGAATGATAAGGTATCATTACTTGATTTGATTAGTTTTTCCATTAATGGAACCTATGCTCTTATTTTGATTAAATATTTTATGTTGTATTAGAGTAATAAAATATGTATCCAAGCACTAATAAGAGAAAAATAAACACAAATTGTATATTACATTGAAAATATTTATTGCATAATTTAACATTTTTTATTTTAAAAATATCCTATTTTTTTTTTGGAAATGCTTGCTAATTTAAATGGCTAAGTTTCCATATTATTTATTTATTTTAAATTAAACTTAATTGGATTGTTTGTGCCTAAATTTAATTATTGATTTTTAATACGTGATAATTATATTTTTATATATTTTGTGGTAATTTATGACTGCTAAATTTTAATTATTAAAATGTAATTAAAACATTGTGATGTATTTATATGTAATAAATTTAAAAATTAAATGATAATTACATCAAATTTGTAGTGGGAGTTATATTTTTTATTGTTGATTATTTAATTATTGAGATACAGACAAAATTAGTTGAATGAGGAATAAAAAATAAATGAATTCTACAGGTGTCACATCATACTATTGAATGATGTAGCAAAACTAGTGCTACATGGTATATAAGGATGTAATGTGTCAACATAAATATTTTGGAGATTCGTTTTAATATATTATATTGATAAGAAGATAACATATTCTTGAGATGAACAATAGTTTCCATATTTAAAAATAAATGCTACACAAAATTAAAAACCCTAATATAGTTCAAAATTGAGTCTCGCAGATTCTATTAGCATGTTACACTGACTACAAACTTCAAAAACATAAACAAAAAGTTTTCACAAAACTAAACAAACCCTAATATGTGTTGGGTGGACTTACTCTCCAAGTGAAGTATACCAAATTTTTATTATTATTATTATTATTATTATTATTATTATTATTATTATTATTATTATTATTATTATTATTATTATTATTATTATTATTATTATTATTATTATTATTATATTATTATTATTATTATTATTATTATTATTATTATTGAAATAATAGAAAGAAAAAAAAAATAAGAGTTTCTTTTGGGTTTAGCCCATGTGAAGGAAATTACAAAGGATTTAAATCCCTAAGAAACATTATGCAAACAACACCGCATAAGGAACAAAAGAGAAGTGGCAACTGCATAGTAACAGGGAGAGGAAAAGAAAAGATTGAACAGTAAAGATTGAACACTTTAGAAGACTCTCATGGAAGACATGTTGTACAGTAAAGATTTGTATGATCCTATTGAGGGTGACACTGCTAAACCCACAATCAAATCTAACGCTAGTTGGAAGAAGATGAATAGAAAGGAAGTGGCATTGATCAGGCAGTGGTTGGATCTAAGTGTATATCCACATGTTGAAACTGAAATAAATGCTAACAAGATGTCGGGAAAATAAAAAGAGTTCTACGAGCGAAAGAATGAGCAAAATAAAACATTCTTGTTCGGAAGGTGGTGAATATGAAATACAAAGATGAGGATTCAATGGCAGAGCATATGAGTATTTTTTAAAATACAGTGAATCAGTTGACAGCCACATAAATTAAATTATATGATGAGTTGCAACTGTTGTTATTGTTGAATTCCTTGCGTGATAATTGGGAAGTCCTTGTTGTGGCGTTTACCAATTTAGCTCCAAGTGGAAAGTTGAAAATGTCAACAGTTAAAGAAAGCACGTGAATGAAGAATCTCAAAGAAAGGAACGTCGTTTGATTGGTTCCTCTTCAAAGTCAGAAGCACTAGTTACAGAGTCACATGGGAGAAGTCAATCTAGAAACATCCATAGACGCGACAACTCTGAAAGTCGTAGCAAGACAAAAAAAAGCAAGTCGGGGACTAGAAAAGAAGTGATACGCTATCATTGTGGCAAAACGGGTCACACAAAAAGAAATTATAGGTCCCTTAAGAGAAGAAAAATTATAAAGATACAACAACAGTCGCATCTGTTAGTAATGTCTACATTGTTTGTGATGATAATTCCATAAACGGATGCCTACAAAGCTAGGCAAAGATGAAGTGAGTGCAATTGAAGACGCATCTTTTGATTTATGACATATGCGCCTCGATCACTTGAGTGAGAAATGACTCAACATACTTGCCTAAAAAAATTTTCTTCTTGTGAAAGGTACGTCTCTAAAAACATGCATCCATTATTTTGCTAGAAAACAACATAGAGTTTCTTTTCATAAAACTGGTCCTCATAGGAGGCAAAATATTATTGATTTATTTCATACTCATGTTTGTATGATGGATGGTAAATCTCTTGGTGGTGCATCATATTTTGTCACCTTTATTGATGACCACTCTAGAAACGTTTAGGCATTTCCTTTGAAATCTAAAGACCAGGTACTTGGAGTATTCAAGAATTTTCATGCAAGTGTTGAAAGAGAAAATGGGAGGAAATTGAAATATATTCGATCAAATAACGGTGGTGAATATAGAGCAATGTAGAGAACATGAAATCAGGCTTGAGAAAATAGTTCCAAAGACACCTCAGCATAATGGTGTTGCAGAGAGAATGAATCGAATGATTAATGATAGAATCAGATATATGCTCTCTCATGCAAAATTATCAAAATCATTTTGGGGTTAAGCAACAAAAATGGCAATGGGTTTGATCAATCTTTCTCCTTCTATTCCACTTTATAATGATTTTCCAAATAGAGTGTGGACAAGGTAAGATGTCTCTTACTGTCATTTGAGAGTTTTTGGTTGCAGATGTTTTGCTCACGTCCCAAGAGATGAGAGGTCCAAGCTTGATAGTAAATCGAAACAATTTATATTCGTCGGATATGGTGATGAAGAATTTGGTTATAGATTGTGGGATCCGGTTGACAAGAAAAATGTCAGAAGTCGAGATGTTATATTTCTTGAAGACCAGGCTATTGAAGATTTTGATAAAGCTGAGAAACAAAAACCAACTTCCCAAAGTTACATTAATGGTGCGCCTGAGTCCCCTGTAGAAACTTTTTTTGATGGGGGATATATACAGGTAAATGATGAGAATGTAACTGATGATCATGTACCTCACCATGATGAGCAGGTTCCAGCTGAGCTACCATTCGAGTTTGAGTTGAGAAGATCTACTAGAGAACGTCAACCTTCTCAAAGATATCCTCCACATGAGTATGTGATGATCATTGATAGTGTAGAGCTGGAGTACTATCAAGAAGCTATTATAAATATTGATAAAGAAAAGTGGTTGAAGGTCATGCAAGAAAAGATGAATTCATTGCATGAGAATCACACATTTGATTTGGTAAAGTGGCCTAAGGATAGAAAAGCACTCAAGAACAAATGGATATACAAGATAAAGGCATAAGAGAATAGCTCTCATCCAAGATACAAAGCAAGATTGGTTGTGAAAGGTTTTAATCAGAGAAAAGATATTGACTTTGATGAATTTTTTTTACCTGTAGTGAAGATGTCCTTTATTCGAGTTATGTTTGGGTTAGCAGCTAGTTTGAACCTAGAAGTTGAACAACTTGATGTAAAAACTGCATTCCTTAATGGCGATTTGGAGGAAGAGATCTATATGGAGCAACCAGAGGGTTTTGAAGTCAAAGGTAAAGAGTGGCTTGTGTGTAAATTGAAAAAAATCTTGTATGGGCTCAAGCAAGCACCTCAACAATGGTACAAGAAATTTGATTCTTTTATGGAGAAACATGGGTACGGTAAAACTACCTCTGACCATTGTGTGGTTGTCAAGAAATTATCTGATGGTGATTAAATTATTTTCTTGTTATATGTGGATGACATATTGATTGTTGGTCATGACACCAAGAAGATTCAATCTCTAAAGAAATATTTGAACAAGTCTTTTGCAATGAAAGACTTGAGTCCTGCAAAGAAAATTACGGGAATGAGAATTATTCGTGACAAGAGAATAATAAATTGTGATTGTCTCACACAATTACATTGAGAAAGTGTTAGAGGTTCAACATGACCAATTGCAAACCTGTTTGTACTCTACTTGCTACTCATTTCAATTTGAATTCTGACCAGTGTCCTACAAGTGATAAAGACATAGAAGAGATGAAGAAGGTTCCTTATGCATCTGCAGATGGTAGTTTGATTTTGCTATGGTATGCACAAGGCCATATATTGTTTATGCAGTTAGAGTTGTTAGTCGGTTTCTCTCAAATCCTTGTAAAGATCATTGACTAGTAGTGAAATGGATTCTCTGATATCTCAAAGGCACTTCCAAAGTGTGTTTATGCTATGGAGGTGGTGAACCTCTGTTGGATGGCTACACATATGTAGATATGACAGGTGATCTTGATTCTAGAAAATCTACTTCTGATTATATGATGACGTTTGTAGGGGAACTGTGGCTTGGCAATCAAGATTATAAAAATGTGTTGTTTTATTCATTACTGAAGTTGATTACGTTGCAACAACTGAAGCTTCCAAATAACTCTTGTGGATAAGGAAATTTCAACATGAGTTAAACATCAAGCAAGACAAGTTTGTGTTATTCTGTGACAGTCAAAATGCGATATATCTCAACAAGAATCCGATTTTTCAAGCAATGTCAAAGCATATTGAAGTGTGGTATCATTGGATACGAGATGCATTAGAAATGAAGTCATTTTTAGTTGAGAAGATTCATACTGGTGATAATGGTTCTATGACGACGAAGGTAATGCCTGTGTCGAAGATGGTATGCCGTAGAAAGAAGGCCGACATGGTTGAGCCATACCTTTCCACTTGAGTCGTGATGGGGAGATTTGTTGGGTGGACTCACTCCCCAAGTGGAATCCACCGATTTTTTTATTATTATTATTATTATTATTATTATTATTATTATTATTATTATTATTATTATTATTATTATTATTATTATTATTATTATTATTATTATTATTATTATTAAAGTTTATTGCTAATTGCATTAAATTGTCCCTCAAATTATTTGAGAGAGCTATATATTATGGGAAAAAAAGTAGAAAGAAATGACATGCCAAATTCATTTGTTTAAAATGTCTCTTGATCATTTTGTTTTCTTTTATTTGAAGACTAGCGATGAACTCATTATTTGTATTTTTTTTTTCGTTTTATTATTATTATTATTATTATTATTATTATTATTATTGTTGTTGTTGTTGTTGTTGTTAAAATAATAGAAAGAAAAAAAGGGAAAAAGGTTTGTTTTGGGCTTGGTCCATGTGAAGGAAAATAAAAGGGATTTAAATTCCTAAGAAACATTATGCAAACAACACCACATAAGGAACAAAAAGGAAGTGGCAGCCGCACAGTAACAAGGAGAGGAAAAGAAAAGTTTGGTTCTGGTGGTCATGGGTGTGTAGTAAACTTGTTCCGTTTGATCTACAATTTTAGTATCTTCTACCACTGAGTTTGTTATTTTAATATACAGTATGAATAGTTTTATCTTCTCTGAAAGTTAATTTGGAATACCAACTTTAATGGAAGATTATAAGGTTGTTGTTGTTATTGTTGATTGATATTCTCTATTGTTATTTAAAAATCATGTTTGTCTCATATTTAATTTTCTGCCAATTATTTTTGCCATGTCGAATTGTATTTTTTAATTGGTCATTTATTTGCATAGGTGAGAGAAAATTATTCCACATTATTGAAATAATTATCTTGAGTTTTTTTTCCTACAAAATGCTATATGAATGATTTTATACATTTGTTATGTATACAAACAATTTTTACCTCTTCTTTTAGCTTGTTGTTCTCTTGAAAGATATTTTCATAGTCAAATTTGAGCAAGTAATAGCTAGCTTTCAAAGAACCATAGTCTTTTTCAAGCTGTTTGGTTTTCAACCTTGCCTTCCTGTTTTGGAACCATATATCCACTTGCCTTGGTTGCAAGCCAAACTCTTTTGCAAGTTGAACCTTTCTTTCAGGGTTGAGCTTGTTTTCTACCTCAAAATTACTTTCAAGGAAATGAACTTGTTCCCTTGGGAGCCTCCTTTTCTTACAAGGTTGATGCAAGCACGCCTCTTAATTCTCATCATTAATTATGACCATCTTCATTGTTATCTTCTTTCTCAAAAGTATGGAAGAAAGGCATATCAATGACTCCCATGCCATCAATATTGACAAAATTAACCGTAGTATTTTATAAAACAACACTAACCATAGATTTGGAACCTATATCCAAGTCACTAATAATTAACTTTGTATTATTTTTGGACTAATTATCTTTATATTATAAATTTATAATTCAACCATTTACGACACTGATTTTAAATAGTAGTTGTGGTCACAAATGTGGTTATGGTTACGGCTATAACGGTTGTAAGTATTGTGGTTTTTACGATACTTATTGGTGTAAATTTAATTTTTATTAGCACAAAATATTATAACTTTTTACTAATATTTTAATTGAAAGATCTTCTATTTTATCTTTAATATCTCATTTTCAACATGATTTATTTGATCACTACATAGGTTGTTGTCTAATGCGACTGTTGCACTTATTGTGTTGTGGCGTTGGAATGCGTTTTTTATGGGAATTTCAATCACATCGCAATTACAATATGATGCAGTTGTGGTCACTGCTGCAACCACAATATTACAACCACCATTTGAATCTCTGTATGAGACTCAATCTTGATTATTATTTAAGACTGAAATGCAACTATGATTGATTGAAACCACATTTTCATTTTATTGGGATTCATCGTAATATTAAGGTTCATGACATAACTGCAATTGTGATTTAAAATATTGGTTTTAAATTGCAATTAGTAATAGCAACATGTGATCACATTATTGTGGATTTTGAAGTCTTTGCCAAGCAGCCGCAATTTAAAATGCATCGGCTGCTTTTGTCTGCATTTTATCACACACATTATAAAAAGTTCGTTAACCACAATTTAATAATATTGAGAAGTAATCATAAGAAACACACTTTAATTTTGTCGAAATTTTTTATTTGTTCTTAACAAAAAATCAATAGGTCAAAAGAATTTCAAAGCAGAAAAGAAATAAAAAATAAAAAAACTTGAAGAAAACAATCCAAAATCTACAAAGTTTATTAATGAATCACCTTGAAAAGAAGGTTCTGAGTTTTGACTCTGAACCAAGAGAGACTCAACAGGTTCACATTGAATTTTTTTGGTTTTGAAGTAAAACAGTCATGTTTAAACATGAATCCACAAAAAGCTTTCTACTATCCATAACCTTATGTTAGTGCTATTGTATAGTAATATATATTTTGAAGAAAATTTTAAGCTAAAAAGGCCATATTCATATCCATAATAATAAGAAGTGTGAGATATTTCCAAAATATTGGTAAATATATGTATGTATAATTGGTTTTAAATGACATGATTTAGTTGTTCGTTCAATGGTTGTGTTTTGGTGTTAAACGGTTAAGTCTTGGTTTGATCCTTGTGTGTCCTCTCTTTTAGGTTAAATTATATTTGGAAAAGGCGCAACTGTTGAATAAAATGAAAAGACACACCAAACGGACTCGAACACGAGTCATGCACGAAAAGAGGAGTCGATCAACCACCAGACCATTGCAATGCTTTAGTCAATTTCTGAACGTTATATGCATATATCTGTTCGTGAAACAGAATGGCAGAACCAAGAATTATAACTCTTTCTCAAGTGACATTATTTTTCTATAAATAGTGTCACTTTAAACAGAATGAAAACACAAAAATTTGGAGATTGCCATCCGCTTTTCTCACCCATTCTTATATTCTAAGTCATCTTATTCTTCTCTAATGCATGAGTGAATGATATGAAACATTCTTTTGTAATATACTATTGAGAGATACTCTTGGTGTGATAGTGCAAATCATATCAAGATTTTCGAAAGTACCATGAAGGGGATTCGCTGGTTATCTCATTTGAATCCGATTGGTGGGGTAAAATTGAATCTAAAGGCTAGTGTAACAACTCACTTTGGAATTTGCTAGATATAATCTTCATCAACAAGTTCACTATTAAAATCTTGCAGCAATTGTCACCAACACATATCAAACAATCTTTAGGTTCAATATTATTTTCAATCAATAACTACATCACTCAAAGAAATGACTTCTAATTTTGTGAAGTTGGAGAAATTCGATGGAGGAAACTTTATCCGTTGGCAGAAAAAGATGAAATTCCTTCTTACAACTTTGAAGGTGGTGTATGTTCTGAACACCACAAGACCACTAGAGAAGGAAGTGAAAACATAAGCATAAACAAGATAAAGGAATAAGTGGGACAATGATGACTATATATGCATGGGCCATATTCTCAACGGAATGTCTAACTCCTTGTTCGATATATATCAAAGTAACATCTCTGCAAAGGAACTATGGGAGAAATTGGAGTCAAGATACTTGCATGAAGACGTTACAAGTAAGAAGTTTCTTGTTTCTCAATTTAATAATTATAAAATGGTTGATAATAAATCACTAATGGAACAAATGCATGAGATTGAACGTATTGTTAATAACTACAAACAATATTAGATGCACATGGATGAAACTATTATTGTATCGTGCATAATAGACAAACTTCCACCTTCGTGGAAAGATTTCAAAAAACCCATGAAACATAAGAAAAAGGACATATCTCTTGAGCAATTGGATAATCACCTTCATTTAGAAGAAGAGTACCGTAAAAAAGATAATACTGAAAACCAATTTTCTCACGAAAAGGTCCATGTAATGGAGGAAGGCAATTCAAACAAAACTTTTAAGAAAAGAAATCGAGATTTTGATAAATATCATGAAGAACACAATGGTAATGATGAACAAAGAAAGAAAAGAAAAGGAAGTTGTTATCATTGTGGAAAACCAGAACACTTTAAAAATGAGTGCAGGTTCTTGAAAAGGAATAACAAAGAGAAGATTTCAAGTACAACAAAAGATAAAGTTATTGCTGTCATTTCTAAACTCAACATGATTGAAGATCTTGAATCTTAATGAATAGATTATGGTTTTACCCGCCATGTGTGCCAAAACAAAGAACTATTTAAGACCATTGATGAAGAAGATGAAAGTGTTTTGTACATGGGAAAGGCCTCACTGTCCAAGTAAAAGGAAAACGGTCAATGGAGATTGAATTCACTTCTGGAAAAATATTTACTCTTAAAGATGTATTTTATGTTCTTGATGTTAGGAAGAACTTGATTTATGTACCTTTAATTAACAAGTTTGGTTTCAAATGTGTATTTGAGGAAGATAAGTTTATTTTCTCTAAAGGTGGTATGTTTGTAGGGAAGGGTTACTTTTGTGAAAATATGTTCAAATGTAATGTTGTTAGTAACTATAATAATAATATGATTTATGCTTATATTGTTGAGTCTTGTGGTTTATGGCATATGCAACTAGGATATATTAATTTTAGAAAATTGAATGATATGATGAAATCAAATTTAATTTCGAATTTTGATAAAAATTCAAATTCATGTACTACTTGCATGCTAACTAAAATCACAAGACAACCTTTTAAAAGAGTTGAAAGAAGTTCTAATGTATTAGATTTAATTCACTTTGATGTATGCGATTTATATGGTAGGCCTACAATTGGTGGTAAAAAGTATTTTGTCACTTTTATTGATGATTACTCTAGATTCTATTATGTTTATTTAATGCACTCTAAGAATGAAGTTTTAGACAAATTTAAAATATTTAAAGCACAAGTAGAACTTCAACATGAAACTTTTATTAAGTGTTTTAGAAGTGATAGGGGAGGAGAGTTTTATCATCATGGGTATTTTGAGTCCACTTGTATTGTACATCAAACAACTGCACCATATTCCCCACAACAAAATGGAATTGCAGAAAGGAAAAATAGGGTATTAAAAAAAATGATGAATGCCATGTTATCCTATTCTGTTTTATCTAAAGGTTATTAGGGTGAAGCCATGCTAACTGCATGTTATTTGCTAAATAGAGTTCCCAATAAAAGGAACAAGATAACCCCATATGAACTCTGGCAGAAAAGAAAAGCCAATCTTAACTATATAAAAGTTTGGGGCTGTAGAGCAATTGTTAAGGTTCCTGAACCAAAAAGAAAGAAATTGAGATAAAGAGGAATTGGAAGTGTATTTATGGGATAAGCTGAAAATTGCAAGGCCTATGGATTCATGATTGTTGAATCTAATGACTCATATCTTATTAACACAGTGATTGAGTCAAGAGATGCAATTTTTCAAGAAAATAGATTTAACTCAATTCCATATCCCGAGGAAATTGTACGTTCCAGTGTACAAAGTCTAGAAAATAATGTATCTAATAATGATACTTTGACATGTTCAGAACCCCAAAAGAAGTAAAAGAGCCAGAAAAAATTATGGACTAGACTTCTTTATGTTTCTTGTGGAAGGTACAATTTAGAGAATGACCTAGACACATATGAAGAGGCAATAAAGTCTCAAGACTCTGTCTTTTGGAAAGAAGCCATCCAAGAGGAAATGGACTTAATTATGGAGAATAAAACTTGGAAATTAGTAGACCGCCCACCTGGATCCAAACCAATAGGTTGTAAATGGAACTTTAAGAAGAAAATGAAAGCTGATGGTACCATTGATAAATTCAAAGCTAGACTTGTTGCCAAAGGATTTACACAAAAAGAAGGTATCGACTATTTTGATACTTATACACCTATTGCAAGAATTGCATCCATAAGAGCGTTTTTGGCACTAGCTTCTATCTATAAATTTGTAATCCATCAAATGGTTGTTAAAACTGCTTTTCTAATCGGAGAATTAGATGAAGAGGTGTATATAAAACAACCTGAATGATTTGTTATGAAAGGGCAAAAAACATAAAGTGTGTAAATTGACTAAATCTTTATACGGGTTAAAACAAGCACCCAAACAATGGCACCAAAAGTTTGATAAAGTTTTTCTTTCTAATGGATACAAAATAAATGAATCTAACAAGTATATTTATAGTAAATTTTATAATGAAATTGTGTTATGATTTGTTTATATGTGGATGATATGTTAATCTTTGGCACCAATTTAGATGAGGTAGAAAAAACTAAAACTTTCTTATCAACAAATTTTGATATGAAAGATTAAGGTGAAGCAGATGTGATTTTAGGAATTAAAATCATTAGAGATGGAGTAAATATTGGTTTATCTCAATCTCACTACATTGAGAAAGTGTTAAAAAATTTGATCAATTTAATTGCAAACCTATTTCTACCCCATTTGATCAAAATGTTAGTTTACAACCACATATTCAAAGGTAATTGGATGTTTGATGTATGCCATGACATGTACCAGACCTGATATAGCATATGTTGTTGGCAGATTAAGTCGGTATACTAGCAATCCAAGTAAAGAACATTCACACGCTGTTAATAGAGTATTAAAATATTTGAAAAAACAATTAACTATAGTTTAGTCTATAGTGGATATCCTTCAGTTTTGGAAGGATATACATATGCTAGTTGGGTAACTTATGTTGAGGATCATGCTTCCACAAGTGGATGGATCTTCAACCTTGGTGGAGGTGCATTTTCTTGGGGATCAAAGAAACAAACTTGCATTTTCGACTCAACCATAACTGTAGAGTTCATTGCCCTAGCTGCATGTAGTAAAGAGGCAGAATGACTAAGAAATTTGTTGAATGAGATACCAATTTGGCCAAATCCAATGACACCGGTATCCATACATTGTAATAGTCAATTCACACTATCCAAAGCATATAGCCAAGTATATAATGGAAAATCTAGACATATTGGTCTAAGACATAGTTATTTAAATGATTTAGTTTTAAATGGAGTAATATCCATAGTGTTTGTAAGAACTGAAAAGAATCTTATAGATCATTTGATGAAAGGTCTGACAAGGGACATGGTGATGAAGACATCATTGGGGGGGGGGGGGGCTTAAGCCCATATCTAATTAATCATCAATGGTGGAAAATCGACTCACACTTGAGTAACATCAAGTCTTGAGTTCAATGATAAAAGTACACTATTAGAGTGATTACAAGTACTTGAATATAGATACATCCCAAAGGTTGAAAGTGCTTGGACCATAAGTATAAAGTTGGAAGATTGAGTTGAATCTTAATAGACATATAACATAAATTTGTTGAAATACATATTATGGGTGTATTTCTGATATAGTCTATCTATGTGAGGATGAAGTGAGGTCGCTTTAGAGAGTTAAAGGACTTGACTCTTAAATTCTCATCAAAAGGGTACATGACACAAGGCCTTAACATATGTGTCATCTTTATAATTGTTTCGATAGTACCGAGATTTCATGTGTAAGTTGTGCACACTTTTTATAATGAATAACTGGTTCAAAGCTTATCTACCAATCTATTCGGGATAAGTGGAACCCATAGCTTACTAAGTAGTGGTTCAAATCGTGATATTTCCAAAATAATGGGACTAAGTATATTTCCAAAATCCCGGGATTGTGAGATATTTCTAAAATATTGGTGAATATATGTATGTTTAACTGGTTCTAAATGACATGATTTAGTTGTTCGTTCAATGGTTGTGTTCTAGGTGTGAAACGGTTAAGTCATGGGTTTGATCCTTGCACGGGTCATGCGCGAAAAGAAGAGCTGATCAACCACCAGACCATTGCAATGCTTTAGTTCATTATTGAACGTTATATGCATATATCTGTTCGCGGAGCAGAATGGCATAATCAAGAATTGTAACTCTTTCTCAAGCGACATTATTTTTCTATAATTAGTATCACGTTGGATAGAATGAAAACACAAAAATTTGGAGATTGTCATCCATTTTTCTCACCCACTCTTATATTCTAAGTCATCTTATTCTTCTCTAATGCATGAGTGAATGATAAGAAATATTTTTTTGTAACATACTATTGAAAGATATTCTTGGTGTGATAGTGCAAATCATATCCAGGTTCCAAAGTACCCTAAAGGGGATTCGTTGGTTATCTCATTTGCATCCGATTGGTGGGGGCGAATCGAACCTAAAGTCTAGTGTAACAACAAGCTTTGGAATTTGTCACATATAATCTTCATCAACAACTTCACTATTAAAGTCTTGCAGTAATTGTCACAAACACAGATCTAACAAGAAGTAGTAGAGGGATGAGGCAATTTGGTTTGGTCTTAAATTAATGACTAGAGCAGAAGGTAGTGAGGAAAAATGTAAGTATGAATTAGTGAGAGTGAATGACAAAGAAGTTTAAGAATGTGTCAGATTTGAATAAATTGTATGGCACGGTGTGGTGTTGAATGAGACAGTGTATGGTCAGAGCTTTGGTTCCTTGTTGGAATACTTAAAAGGGTTTGAGAAAAGAGAAAGAGTCTTTGTTGTTTGGTAGTGGTGTTATATAGAGATTAAACTTCTATCGAAAGCATATTATACCGTCTCACATATGTTTGGTGTTCCACTTCACGTTATATTATATTCAATTAATTTTTTTTTTTTTTTTGTGATTAAAGTGTTGATAAGATGAAGTGACACAAAAATAAATACTATCAATTCATATTTGATTCTTCAGAATATAAAAATATTGTATTGTGTTTTATTTTATTTTTTAATAATATATATATAAATTTCTTTATCTTTTACGTCATTATCATATTTTGGTATGTATCTGACATGATTGATTCTGAGAGGAAGATAAAACAATTGGGAATTGGTGTAGTTTTATAAACAAAGGGGCCAAAAGCCTAAAGAAGAAACAACTACAAAAGAAACTAAATGGAGAATAACAACTCTGAAATTACGAGAAATAAAAATTAAAAGAGTCTCAAACACCACAAACTCTTTTCTTCCAAAATCAAGGCTAAAAATATAAGAGGAATTACATTTATTTAAGAAAAACTATTTATCATTTCTAAAACAATTATAATAACTAATTAACATTCACCAAAAAATGTTAACAAAATTACATTTAAAATTTTCTCAATTTGTTATTACTAATAAAGTTAAATAATTTTGTTTTTGTCTTAGTAAAAAAAATCACAAATTTTAGTCCTTAAACTTATAATATAAATAGTTTTAATGTCTATTGGAGCATCAACATATATTTTTGAATGATTACTTTGTATACATGTTTATAAAACTATAAAAAGTTCCTCTACAAATAATGAGTTTAAAAGTTGATTGTTAGGTCTATATTTTAATGATTTTTTCATCTTGAACATATGATTTAAGAAATTTATATTTAATTCATTTCAAGTTAAAAAAAATTAAATTTGTGCGGGTAAATTTTTAATAATATTCTAAACATGCATACAAAAAAAATCATTAAAAACTTTAAAAGTTGAAAGATGTTTCGTTTCAGGAAAGACTAAAACAACTTGCAGAATAATTTTATAAGAATTAAAACATCTGATATTTTTTTACATAGACTAAAAATAAAATTTCAAAATTTTATAGAGATTAAAAAGTTATTTAACCTTTACTAATTAATATCAATGAATGTTGAATAGTAAAGTGACATTTTTTTCTTATGAATTTTTTTATTTTAAATACAATAATCTACCAATAGATATTTAATTTTTAAAAACTAATCAATAATTTATTAATTTAGAAAACAAAAGTACCAAAATCCTTCAATTTATTAATTTACAGAAGACGTTTCCAAAATATCATTTTTCTTTGAAAAATTTCCCTTGTACCCCCACACTTTGCCTTGTACCCCCAAAAAAATTCGAAAATGGCAAAACTACCCTCAATTTTTTTTTTTGCTATTTCAAAGAAAGTAAATGTAAATATTTTTTTCACCATTTTGTCACAAACCCAGCCGTAAA
>NC_021166.2:25240499-25268993 GCF_000331145.2 Cicer arietinum
ATTAATAAAGTAACCGACATTACAATAATTAATAAAATAATTTTTTAATAAAGTAACCGACATTAATAAAGTAACCGACATTACAATAATTAATAAAATAACTATTTAGAGACGGGTGAGTCTAACATAACAATAATTAATAAAGTAACCGACATTACAATAATTAATAAAATAACTATTCAGAGACGGGTGAGTCTAACATAACAATAATTAATAAAGTAACCGACATTACAATAATTAATAAAATAACTAACATAAAGTGTTCATAAAATAACTGACATAATAATAGTTCATCAAAAGTGTTCATAAAATAACCTACATAACAACAGTTACAAAAGTGTTACTACTAACTAGTGCGACTACGTGATAAATACAAAGCTTTATAAAAGTGCCTATACAACTCATCATCTGGACTAGCTTGATGTTCACTCAACCCCTGCTGTATAAGATCACCGATCTGCTGTAGGATAGGTGGCGGCTGTGAACTAGAAGCATCTGCACTGGTGGGCGGTACACTATAACGTGGGACCTGAGGTACACCATCTGGTCGCACCAGCAGTGGATGAGACACCTGATAGAACCACTCCAAATATCCATCTTCACACTCAGATGGATATGTAGCTGGACGAAGCTTGGGAAATAGCTCTGTCACTGGCGTCACATATCCCAACCATTCCACATCTACATCAAATAATCTAGCAGGATCTGGAAGTGGCGGTGAAGGAATATACTGGATATATCCGAATTGTCTCAAACACCTCTCTGGTAGATATTTCACTACAGTGCTGCATAATCGAATGTGACCAGTATAAAGTGTGATATCATCAAAAGGAATTACACCCCTGTGATTCTCCCATGGTCTCCATATAACATCTGCAGGTGTCAATGCATCAATAATACTTCTGTATTCGTGGACCTTATGCTTGCCTTGCTTATAGCACCATCTATTCATTCGGGCAAAACATTTCACGTCAGCACCCTGATCACCTCTATTACAAATATTCGGAAAATATTCGTAAATCCAGCACTGTTACTCTATCTCTTCCGTGGTCACTCCTAATAGATGGACGGCAAGATTAGGGTGCTGACGTGGTCACTCCTAATAGATGGACGGCAACATTACATGCCGTTACTCTATCTACATCGGGTGGACTGTAGAACTCACCCCTAATAGGCAATCCGAGAAGATTGGCAACATCATCCAAAGTAATCGTCATTTCACCAAATGGCATATGAAATGACGATGTCTCAGAATGCCATCTTTCAACAAAGGCAGATATCAAGTTGTTGTCGATCATCTTCAAACTACCCCGTTGTAATGGGTTCAGACCAGACAAATTCACCCAATTCTCTATGGGTCGCGGAAGTACCGGCGGAGTAAATTGTTGCATTTTCTTCCCATGCGCAACAATTTTCAGCAATGGTCGCTCCTGTATACAAAAAAAAAAATATATGACATTAAAATTAAATTTAGACAACAAATAATAATTAATTGAAATAAGTAATAATTAATTTAATATACCTCGCCAAACCATAGTCTAGCTGAAACATGATAACGGTATCGTGTAAGGACAGACAAATCATAAGGTCCTCCAGGATACCGTGTGAGCTCACCAGGTCCCTCAGCTCCATCATGTTCCTCCTCCATATGCTCTCCCTCATGAGCAGGTGCAGCCTCCTCCTGCTCATGTACATCCACCTGCTCGTGCACCATATGCTCATGTACCACATCTTCCTCATGCACTGTAGAAGGCTCCCCCTGATCATTATGTCCCTCATCATCGTCTTTGATAATCATACGTCTTCTTCTCCTTGAAGTTGTGGGTCGAATCCTCTATGGGGGATTCATCGGAGTCGATGTAGAAGTCTCAGTGTCCCGTGTAATTCGTATGATTTTGCCGTCTCTTCCTCGTGCACCCACTGAAAAATTAAAATATTAAAAGAATTAAATCACAATAAGTTATAAAATTATAATTAATTAAATTAAAAAAAAAATATATGTAACTTCCGGAAAACTTGATGCTCAAGTTCTCCGGTAACTACCGGAAATGTTGGCAATCAAGTTTTCCGGAACGCTTTCTGTACCGGATATGTTAAAAATAAGTTTTCCGGAACACTCTTCTGTACCGGAAAACTTGTTTCTCAACTTCTCCGGAAATTTTGAAAAAAAACTTACTCTCTGTTCCGGAAATGTGAAAGTGTGGAATGGTAATTTTGTGAGGTTTTATTATTTATACGAGGGCAAAATAGTCATTTCATTCTAAATTTGGGGGTATAGGTATAATAAGGAGGGTACAAGGGAAATTTTTCTTTTTCTTTTTCCTTGGTAACTCTTTCCACATCTACACCTTTAAGCCCATTAAAAACTCCATAAGCCCTTTTGGCCCAATGAACTTAGCCGAATTCAAATCCATTGTGTACTGCTGTGCTGACTAATTGACAACTACTTTTATTCAAAGTGACAACATTTCGATCTAACCCCTTATACATCGGTTGCTTCTGGTGTTTATTTAGATTGAAAGCGAGTTTAACTGAATCAGTGTGATACAACAATTTTGTTGAAACTATAAAGTATCATCATTACGGTCCAAAATGGATCAAAATTAAATTAAAATAAAAATATATATATATATATATGGCTAAATTACATTTGTGGTCCTTTAACTTAATTTCAGGTAACGTTTTAGTCCTTTATCTTTTTTTTTTCCCGACTTGGTCCTTTATTTTAATTTTAAGTGACAATTTGATATTTTATGTTTTAAAATTTCAACAATGATATCCTTTTTTATACAAAAATTCAAAAAAAAATTCAATCAAAACTCATAAAATTAATTATATTCTTCAATATAATACAAATTTCATCAAATTCGTAACGCAAATCTTCAAATAAACTCATATTTTCATACTTTATTTGATATTGTTAGGAATAAAGGACTAAATCGGAAAAAAAAAAAGATAAAGGACTAAAACGTTACCTGAAATTAAGGCCCTTACTTAAGGCCTTCTCCCAAATAACTCATTTGTCACACTATTGATAGATCCATTTTTGTGTCAAAAATTCATTAGATCTTAAATGTTTACGTCACTTTTGCAAGACCTCTTTTGTTTCTCATTGTTGGACTCTTTCTCTTTCATCAATTTGTTTATAAATTAATAATTAGACTATTGTTATAAAAGAAATGCGAATTTACCACGTCTTTATATTTATGTTGAATTTTTTCACTATGAGGTTTAATTTTTCTTAACATTGTACTATATTTTATAGACAAATAATAAAATAAAAAATGTATTTCAAGTTTAAAATATTATCCTAAATAAAATAAACAATAACTTCGGTGCTTTGTTCTAAGGATAAAAAGACATGTATTCGATCTGTAATTCTTTTATAATTTTTTAGTAAATCTGAAAGTTTTCTTTATTTTAAATTGGGACATTATCTTCTCACTCTAAATTTTTTATTTTATAAAAAAATAAAGTAAATAACATAATCAAATAATCAGACACATAGTGAAAAAATTCAACATAAATATAAAGACGTGGTAAATTTGCATTTCTTTTATAACAATAGTCTAATTATTAGTTTATAAACAAATTGATGAAAGAGAAAGAGTCCAACAATGAGAAACAAAAGAGGTCTTGCAAAAGTGACGTAAACATTTAAGATCTAATGAATTTTTGACACAAAAATGGATCTATCAATAGTGTGACAAATGAGTTATTTGGGAGAAGGCCTTAAGTAAGGGCTTTAGTGGCTTCCCTTTGGATTGGCATGCAAACTATAATTTAAATTTTCAATATCATTTTATTCTTCAATTAACACGTCCTCTATATATATATTTAATTTTGATCCACTTTGGACCATAAGAGACAACTAGAGATGGTCATCGATAACAGCGTGCAACCGTTGATGGTGGTTTTATTTTCGGTAGGGGTATCTGCAAGCATTCTGACTTCCAAATTAATATAAACTGGAGAAAATGATCGATAATGAATAATGCATACCTTTTTACTAAAGGCATGACCTTTTATATAGAGATTCTTTAAAGGGTCATGATATGACAACATTTATTTCGTTGCAAGTAATACAGTGCAAAAAGTGGATACCTGTTTAATTGCGAATGAGTGGTTGTGATCGACTGAGGTGAATTTGGCGCAATACCTAAGATGTGCAACAAGTTCAACACTTATAGAATTAAACTAAAGCCCAAATTGATTCGCATGATAAACTTTAGCTGGTCCGGAACAAATTTCTTTCTCCTTAGGAGAATAATCACAACCAGAGGTTTATCATTGTGCAGGGTACGACCCAAAAAATTACTAGTTTGTGGTTAGGACCAATTCCTAAAATTATTAGGCGGTGCTGGAATTCACATACTTTGTTGTAAGCAACAAGTAGCTAACAAATGTTCGGTTCAATTGGTTTCATTATCTGAAGAATACGGAGATACTTGATGACGTTTCATCAATGGAATTATACAAACATCCATGTTGGATTGGAGCACCCAAACAAGTGAAAATAAAACATTGATGCATGTACCTGTCGTTATTTGAGGAAACTGACAAGACATATACAAATATACATGGCTCATTTTATACATGTTGTTTACTTTAAAAAGCAGAATAAATTGTAAAAAAGTTAAAGCATTTCAATGTGTGGACTTGTAGGCTTGTAGGTTCGTGGCCAGTAATTTTAGAGTTCGTACATTTTCTTTTTAATGTGAAAATGACCCGTTAAATTAGACTCTCTCTTTATAAATTTTCACGATGCTCCTAATTAAACAAGTTCTTAACAAGTTGTAAATAATAAGATTCTTAATAATTTGGTAATAATTTTTGAACTAAATAGTCATTTTGATTCTTAAATCCTGAGTGGGTTGGGTTCACTCATCAAATGAAAATCTCTAAATTTTAATAATAATAATAATAATAATAATAATAATAATAATAATAATAATAATAATAATTATTATTATTATTATTATTATTATTATTATTATTATTATTATTATTATTATTATTAAAGAAAGAAAAAAATGAATAAGGTGTTTTAATAGATTAAGTCTATGTGAAGAAGAAAAAGAGATTTGAAATCCTTAATTTAGTAGCAAGTAGTAGCAGCAACAGTGCTGCAATAGAAGAAAAAAGAAAGGGGTGACAGCAACATAGAGGAGAAAAAGAAAATTGAATTTCGATAGTAATAGATGTGTAGCAAACTTATTCTGTTTAGTCTACTATTTTAGTATGTTATTTTTACTATTGAGTTTGTTCTTTTAATATACATTGTTAATAGTTTTACATTCTCTGAGAGTTAGTTCGAAATACCTACTTTAGTGGAATGTTTGTTATTTGTTTGGTTTACACCTTTTGGTGATATTTATTTTTTATTGATGTTCCATAATATTACTGAGAAGACTAGGTGTTTGGTGTACTCAATAATTATTATAGTGGAAGGTTTTATTGGACTAAGTCTCGTGAAAACGAAGAATTTAACAACTTGGTAGAAGAAGATAAGCAAGAGGAAAACACGAACAAGGAAAACAAAAAAGAAGAGATTGATGAAGTTCGAGATTCAATCTAGGTCTTGTTCATCAATGTCCAATTGAAAAGGACATGGAAGCAACATAATTTATTTCTCAAGTTCATGGAATTTATACCAAACAAAAAGAATAATAATGATGATATGTTCTTTCTGTCATATATGTCACCTTCACATTGGTTGAGACGTCAAACTAATGACCATAAAGAAGCACTTCGTGGTAGGTAACTCACAAGAGATAACTTTTATTTTTGCAATTTTTTTTTTTAATTTGTTTCTTTTCAATTGTGTGTAAATGTGCACTATGTCGAAAAAAATTAACAACTTGAAGTTGGTCTTAACCTATTTGTATGAGATTTTGAAATTTAAATTCTATTTATTTACTTATATCATTGCTCAATTCGACGATTTTCACTAATGCATGCATCATTGATTACTCTTTGATTGTGGAAGTCTCACTTTCCATTTTTAAAAAATAAATAAATAAATCTTGTTGTGATATCTTTGGCATAATTTTGATAGTTCATATTCTCTCTTGTTGTGAGCTTCCGTGCCTATACATTTTAATTCTTTGTTGTGTGATATTCCACACATATGTTATCTCTTTAGAATCTGCACTAATTCTAGCTTGCATCACTTACATACATTAAGGCAATTTTGTTTGGTCGTTTGAGCCTTTCTAACTACCATGTGCAAATTTTATCATTTGCTAGTTTCTTCGTGCCATGCCTTTGTTCTTTCGGTTACTAGCTACATTTCAAGCTAAAGACTTGACTTTAATTCAATCACCTTACTTGGAGTTACGTAGAAAAACTTTTGTCTCGTCTTGGTAAAGTTCTAAGTTTGGGGTTGCTAATGGGATAGAAACTTTTTAAGTTTGGGGTGGTGGTTCTCAAAAATAAAATTAAAAAAAATTAAAATAAAAAAAAGAGAACAAATTTCCAATTAAGTAAATAAATTATAACTCAATAGTGATATGGCAATCCCCAGCAACAGAGTCAAAAACTTGATAGCGTTTCAGCAAGTGTATTGAATCGTTGCAAGTAATAATTAAAATGGTAGTACCAAGTGTTGAACGCAAGGATTCCGTTCGAATTATGTTTAATTAGAAAAATTGAACAAAAAGTTTCTGAATTGATTGAAATAATATTTAAAAGTAATAAGAGTAATAGAATTAAACTTTTATAATACGAAAAATGTCAGGGATGAGTTTCACTTCGAGTCCAACCTTGGTTTCTAATTTGATCCTAGTTACTAAATTCCTTTATTGAATTAATATCGAATTCTTTTTATTATTCTTGCCCTAATGTCTTAGTAACAAAACCTTTAATTTCAAAGTAACTCTTAATTCTTTAGTGGATTTCATATTAGAATTAAGCCTTACATTACAGGAATTCTCTTATTAAACTATTACCTTTGCAACTAATTTAATTTGTTTCATGACTTACATATATCCTTATACTATAATATCATGAATTTCTCATCTCAAATATTCGTAAAGACCACTTTCGTTTCCAAATATGAATCGTAGAACTTTTTAAAGTTGATCAAGCAATAAAAAGCATTAAGCACATAGATGAGAAAAATAATTCAATAAACTCATTCATATAACTAGAAATCAAATTAGAAAAATAAGTGTTTCATATTGTTTCACTCATTCTTAACAAGTAGGGTTTAGTTACTCATGACAGAAATACAAAAGATAAAGATTAAAGAAGAATTTCAAGAAATATTCATGAATGATTCTAGATAAAACTCCTCCAATGGTGTTAGAAATAGTCGTATCTGAGTTTCTCTGGTAGGGCCCAAGTCTCCAAACTTCCCAATAGTAAAAAAGATACCTAGAAAGTGAAAGAAAAAACACATTTTTATACATACAATCGTGTGTTATGCACCCCAGCCGCGTGATTTGTGCTTCAAGCGCAATTTCACAGAGTTAGTGGTGTAGAAACGCGCCCTAGGCGCAGCTTTTGCGCTTCAGGTGCAAAGCCTCTTCTATCTGATGTATACTGCATTTTCTCCTCTTTTGAGTTCGAATTTGGTTCCAATGTCTTCATGAAATAACTCTTTAAATTAACTAATGATTAAAGATAAATAAGACTAAAAACAATGAAAAACATTCATATGATGAAGAATCATCACAACCTCAAACTTAATTTGTTGTTTGTCACCAAACAACAATTAATTTTAGATTTGGTACATTTAAAAGCAAACTTAAACTCAATTTCTCAAATCAAATAAAATTCAATTCTCAAAGTTCCAACTATTACAAAACATTCATCATGCTCCATGGTTGCTTAAAAAAACAACACAACTTGTATACTTAAGCATTAATCCATCAAGTTCAACTCTGTATTCATACAATCTCACCATTTATCTTAAGTGTTTATCACTCAAATCCTAGAACATGAATCACGCTACCATAGACTTGAAAAAATTCTAGTTAGCACTCACAATGAAACAAACACATACATTTTTTGAGGACTTTCGGGTTGTAATGAGGCTTAGGTAAAGGTATGACATTTTGGGATAGTAGGCTTTACTACTTTGAGTTAGATACACATTTTCAAATTATTCGACCTCTTTTTATTTTTCTTCATCTTTTCATTGTAGAGATTCTTAAACATTGACAAAAGAACTAAGAACATGTTATTTATCAAAGTACACAAGCTGACATTTTTTTTTCTTTTTTTATATTTTTCTTTTGATTTTTATATTCTTTATTTTTTGATTTTATTTTTGAGAACCACCACTTAGTTACACATGACAGAGATACAAAAGATAGAGATTAAATAAGAATTACAAGAAATATTCATGAATGATTCTTGATAAAACTCCTCCAGCGGTATTAGAAACAGTCGTCTCTGAGTTTCTCTACTAGGGCACAAATCTCCAAACTTCCCAATAGTAAAAAAGATACCTAGAGAGTGAAAACAAAACGCATTTTATTCACCCGTGTGTCACACGCCCCAGACGCATGATTTGCGCTTCAAGCGCAATTTGATAGAGTCAGTGGTGCAGAAATGCGCCCTAGGCGCAGGATTTGCGCATCAGGCGCAAAGCCTCTTTTGTCTGATGTATACTGCATTTTTCTCCTCTTTTAAATCCGAATTTAATTTTATTTGCACTTGGTTTAACTCCAATTGGACATCTACGACTCCAGATATGGCTGAAATACTTCACATATGTCATGTTGATTTCTCACCAAAATTTAGCATTGCACTAAAACAAAGAAACAACACAAAACTATGAAAAATCTATACTTAATCAAGTAAATAAGAACATAAGCATTCTATTAAATCCAAGAACTAAAATCAACAAATTATATCAAATAACTCATTAAATTAACTAATGATTAAAGATAAATGAGACCAAAAACAATGAAAAATACGCATATGATGAAGAGTCTTCAGTTACATTACTATATTCTCTTAAAAGAGGTACCCAAAAATATTTCAACCTTTTATATATGTAAACTGGCCCACTAGTGGCTGCAATCTCAATAGTCATAACAATACAAAGCTAGAAGTTTGAGAGGATTAAAACATAGTAAAAGACTTGTAGATTTTCTAGTGTTGGTGAATATCAATTTCACTTAGTTGATTAAATCCTTCAAAGTGAAGGAACTAGACGTAACTATCATGTTGCTAATAAACCAGAATAAATTTGTTTTGTGATTTCTATTCCTTATCTCTTTATTTTTTATTAAAGGTATTTTAAGTTTCTCTCTAGAACTTGTTTTATGAAAAAAAGGTTTTTAAATGAAAACATAATTCATGCCCACTTTTTCTTGTTTTTTTTTTTCACCTTGAATAGTCAATAATATCCACTTGAGTTTGACTTATTCGTAGTTATCTAATTTGAAAACATAAAGCGACTAGTTAGAGGAAAATTGTTGTCTTAATGTATTACCATCATAACATCAAAAAATAGCTATTGTATTTGAATCAATCTACTCCTCAAAAAAGTTACACATCCCTTTATGACGGATGCAGTATTCAAAAATCATGTGCACTAACATATATGCATTGCATTAGGATTATGGAATTCATTATCAATGAATGTATAATAAAATGTGATTTAACATGAGATTGAGATATTTAAGCATGCTATATTTCTATGTTATATATCATATATATGTTTTCTTTATACTTGTTGTATATACACTAATTTAACTGGGTGGCCCTTTACTATTATTGTAGGTTTTGGGCGAATGATTTATATATCATACGATGTGGGAGTACATGATCCAAGAGATTGGTGGGACAACAGAGAAGTTATGGTCTTTCTAGATAGGGATTTGACGTCTTCCTAGATTTTTTACCCAACTACAGCAAGAACGTGTACACAACAAGTTGATGGCTTTGATGAAAAAGAATGAAGAACTATTTTATGTGACTTGTACACATGGAGAAGATGGGGTGTTTATATTGTTTCGATACAGTCGAGTACTTAATCCACTATAAAAAAAACTGGTTAGAAACTCTTAACCGCCCCTTTAATTGTGTCATATCGTTTTTCAAAACCTCATCAAGCTCCTTGTATTATAATGCCTCAACGGGCAACTAGAAGTAAAATCTCTAAATTCCTCAAGAATACTGGAGGACCTTACCTTTTAAATTGAGTTTAAACTGTACCTCTTCTGGTTCATGTATTGTTCTAACCATCTCTTTACACTACCACTAGAGAACTCTTTAGTCATCTCAACAATCTTGGTAAAACACCTATTTTGTGTTCTTGAGGAATCAAGTATTCTCAAAGCATTTTTAGGATGAGTGTAATTTTGAGTCTCTTGGAGCCAATAAACTCTCAAAAATATTGGCTTAATTAGTACTGTTACACAACATCCTTCTAACTTCAAGTTAATACATATAAAAAACCAATTGGCTACCCCATTAAAAATAGCATACTCAAAATAATTTAGCATTCAAAGGAATGCCATACTTGTTGAGGCAAAGTCCCAAATTAATATTTTGATGTAAACAAATAAAGGTTAATTAAAGACTCTAATTATGATTCTAAATTATGTGTTAATTTAACATGTGCTTTTGAGTGTAATAATCCAAGATAGGTACTAAGCAATGCAAATGAAATCAGATAAAAGAAATAGAGAAAAATGAACAAAACTGAACCAATAACTTTCTTGATAAAATCTGGAAAACCAAGAACGTTCTCCACGTTTTTGTGATTTTCATCAAGCAAGATCAAATCATATGTTAATGCAAGGAAAGGTCCTTCAAATTATGAATATATTTCCACTTCATCTAAAAGGAATATTAAGCTCTCATCTGAGCAAAAGAAACACTCCAAAAGATCAAAGATTAAAAGGCACGACTCAAAGCAAAAATGACAAATGATCATTCTCCAACAAGGTAACATCAACCTCCAGATTGATAAACATTCTCCAGCATGTTACAACTAATCTCCAACAGGTTAAACAATTGTCTCCAGAATGATAACACCATTCTCCAATATGTTAACATCAGTCTCATAATGATACAATTATTGTCCATCATTGTTACATCATTCTCCAGCTTGTTTTGCACGAATCAAAAGGCAGTACTAATCTGAATCAATTATCACATCTCTGAGATGTTTGTGTGCATAAATAAAGGATAATCACAGTTAAGAATGATAAGCTACAGATCAGACAATATTATCACATAAGCAAAAATGCATAATGTTCAAATCAATAACATTCAAGGTTTAAAAAGTTTGGTCTTTGGTCAAGTCTGATACATGACAGCAGGGCACCTTTTCAACGGTCAGAATAGTTGTCATCAATCTCCTTGAAGCCTATAAAAGGAACCCAATCTCAAGGAAGATGGAGAAATTCAAGTGCTAAGAAAGTCCATCACTTACATACTTGAAAGTTTCTCAAATCACAAAAAAATGCAGTTTTGTTTTCTCTTCAAATATCAAGATCGTACTACTGGATTATTTTATCAAGAATCTATTCTCAAACACGAGTTGAGCATACTCAGATTCTACAAATCTCTTTAAATCATTATTGTGTAAACTCAAGACTATAAGGGTTGTTATATAGTTTGAGTAGTTTATAGAAAATCCTTTTATGGTTAAAAGGTGAATTGTAAAATCTTCTCTAAAGATTGATAGGTGACTTGATTGAATCATTTCTGGGTGGAAAGAAATTGTTGTTACAGATCAAGGTAGATCTGAACAAAACTATGTAAAACCAAGAACATTCTTCGTTTGAACACTTAATGAAAATCTCACAGTTGTGATAACTGGACGTAGCCCGAATTAGGTAAACCATGATATATCCTTGTGTGAAATATCTTCCCTTGTCTTTATTTACTTTCAGTCATTTTAATTATCAAATTAAATAGATAAATTAAAATTGCGATTTTAACGTTAATCAAAATAGTTACTATCTGTTTCTAGCTATACTATATTGATACAACTAACTCTTTTTTTTTTTAATAGTTAATAGAACTAACTCTTAAGAGCCTAAAAGAATTTAATAAAAATACAGAGTGTTACATGACATCCTTAACTGAAAAATTATGAATTGAATCATAATTAAAAAATATTTTAATTTTAGTAAAATGAGAAGTTGGGAGAAACATTTTCTCACAGCTAAAGACATCACATGGATGCTACGAAAAGTAAAAGTTATTTTCTTAAATATCTAAATAAATTAAACTTTGGTATAAAAACTCTTCATAATTTTTATAACATTGTGTGTCCCAACGTTTCATAATTCATAAAAGTAAATGTGAAATAAAATAATATTCCAACCCAATGTCAATTATCAAAGCCGACAAATTATCTCATTAAACAATAATACAATCAATCAATAATTGTATTAATAATAAATTTTTACATCATATAAAAATTTTAAACAAACAGTTTTAATCTCTGCTAAAAAAGAAACAGGTTTAACTTGATCTTTAAATTTAATTAAATTTTTTAAATAATTTTTTTACGTGTTTAGAACATTATAAAAAAATTCTTCACAAAAATTTAATTTTTTTTAACTAGAGATGAATTATATATGAATTTTTTAAATGTAAAAAATTAAATATAAAAATAACAAAAATATTAATCTAAAATTTGAATTTTAAATTCATTGTTTTGTAAAAAAAAATTTATATTGTTGTAAACATGCTTGAAAAAGGTCATTGACTTAACAACAAACATTAAAACTCCATGTATAATAATTTTCTATAGATTAAAAATTGTATTATTTATTTTTTAAAAACTAAAATTAAAAAGTTAAAATTTTATAAAAACTAAAATCTTTTTTAATCTAAACTCTTAAATTGGTTGAAATTTAAATTGACCCACTAAATATATGTGCAAAATAATTTAATGGAACCCATTTAGCGTATGTTAGTTTTGCCGATGGCTCCATTCTTAATGTGCGTCTATTGCGAAGCTACCAGCTTTTAGTTTTTAGAAATTGTGCAGTGACTAAACGTGTTGTTCAATAATGCTTAATTTTTAATCATAATGTGTTAAAAGAGTGTGTTAGAGAATACTAGAACTCATCTAATTGAATATATGGGATTTTTAAATGATTGTTACTATTATTAATTTATTATGAGAGAAATGCCATATGGAAATAACTAACGTTTGAGTCTTTTAACAATTTTTATTATAATATATTGTATCAACAATTAGTATAGTTTCAAACTACTCTCTTCTACGTTATAGTTATTGTGACTTTTGTTCATTTTTATGTATATTTAAAAAATATTATCAAATAAAAAAAAAAGATAATAGTCATTTTATCAAATTATCTTCTTTTAATTATTAATGTGTTTTCCACTATCATAAATACAAAGTAGAATGATGTTATTTTTAAATAATTTTTTTTTCTCAAGTGATATCCATTGCCACACAAAGGGAGTATTTCAAACTTCTAAGGTTTAAAGGCTTCGCTTTGGTGGACTTATTACATGGTCGAATCTGATCATAGGTCTAATACAAAATGAATGAAAAATTCGAATATAGTAACGCAAACATGGCAATAAATATTTCACTACAAATTATTCTATTTATTTCACAATGATTGTCATTTATGTTTATTTTACACATATTACAAAAATATAAATAAAAAAAATAGAATAATCATTTTATCAAATTATTCTCTTTGCTTAATTGTACTTTTGTTTCCATATTTTCATTAACTCGCATAATTGCTACTCCTATTTTAAAATTGAAAATTTTTGGTCCTTCATTCAAATTTTTTAACTAAAAAAAAGATAATTTAGTATATTTTAAATAATGTGATATATGATTTCTTGATATAGTATCATCTAGATTTATTAATTATTTGTTTGTTAAATTTAATTGCAGTTTTGGTCTCTTTATTTTCACAAATTCATGAAATTGGATCCCTTATTTTAAGAGTCAATATTTTGGTCTCTTTCTCAAATTTTTGAACTAAAAAATGAAAATTTGATATATTTTACATTATATGACATATGATTTCATGATATAAACTCATCTATAGGCATTAATTATTCATATGTCATTAATTAAATTACAAAAAGGAAAAATTTCAAAAAGTTCATAGCTAAGTTTTTAGATGGTTTTATTGTGATTTCATGGGTATTAAGCATTCTACATCATCGTATCACATGTTATGTTATTTAAAACATGTCATATCATCATTTTTTAATTAAAAAATTAAAATGAGGGACTAAAACTGTCATATTTTAAAATAGGGAAATCAATTTCATAAATTGGTAAAAATAGGAGACTAAAACTGCAATTATGCCTATATCTTATTAATTACATTAAAAAAATTAATAACTTCAAAAGTTGAAATGAAATTTTTTAAGGCTAAATACCACTTGTGATCCCTTAACTTAATTTCAGTTAACGTTTTAGTCCTTTATTTTTTTTTTCTTCCCGATTTGGTCCTTTATTTTAATTTTAAGTGACAATTTGATCTTTTATGTTTTAAAACGTCAACAATGTTCCCTTTTTTTTTTACAAAAATTCATCAAAATTTTCAAACAAAATCTATAAAATTAATTATATTTTGTAATATAAAATAAATTTAATCAAATTCGTAACTCAAATTTTCAAATAAACTTATATTTGTCATTCTTTATTTGATGTTGGAGATGAAAATATGAGTCTATAGGTAATTGAAACTGCAGTTAAGCCTATTCAATTAAAACTGAAGGAGGAACCAAAATTGTTATATTTGAAAATAGGTGGCTCAATTTTGTGAATATGTGAAAATAAGGAATTAAAATTGCAGTTAAACCTATTCATTTTAACTATTGAAGTGTTTCTCACAAAATTTTAAAAGTGGTGTATACAATAATAATTGAATGGTATAATTGGAAGAAAAAAATTTAGTTTCACTTAAAATTAAAAATGACATTTATTTTGAGACAATTTTATATACTCATTGTGAAACGAATGAAGCATATGAATGTTGCTCAATAAGCAATACTTCACATGCATATGATTACAATTGATGAGTCTTTATCACTTCTCATTTTTTAAGCATTTTAGTATTAGTTTTATTTAAACTTTTATTTCATTTCATATGGTTTAATAGTAAATTACATAATTTAATAAAATAAAATAGTTTTAATCTTATTGAATCATTTTGAACGTTTTTCTACTGACTTTGTCTAATCAGACAAATTCTCATAATATTTTTTTCTTCATATTTTGACGTTATAGGTCAATTACATTGAGGAATGGACGCTCAAGAAGTTACAGAGGATTACTGCAGGTGCGGTATAGTTTTCATAGTGCAAATTGTCTTCTATTATAGTCTCGAGCGTAGCATGCAGGAAGGAGCCAAGGCGCATTGCACCAACTTGTTGCACACTCATGAATTTTCAAGCTAGTGCATTGCGCCCATACTCTTTTGCCCATCTGCATTTTTTAACTTTTCTTATTAAACTACAACTTATTAAATAGATTCTACAAAAAAGTTGTGAGAGAGTACTTGTAGAGTCACCCCTTCAGAACTCTTAGAACTAGTTGTATAATTGAAAGGAATTGAAATTGAGAAGAAGAAATAAGAAAATAGAAAGTTCAGAAAACGGAAATTGATCAACTGCATATGGAGAATGTTCTCCGTTTTACAAATTTATATCAGTTTGAGCTATAATTGTCAAAACATAATTTTAACCTTCTTAACTACTTCTAACTATATTCTAACATTCCTAAATAACTGCAAATCAATTTTAATTATATTTAACATGCCCCCAAATTCGAAGTGATTCAATTGACATTAATACAAGATTGCTCCTTATCTATTTGAACTTCACACTTTTCAAGCTTTTAATTAGGATATATGTCTTTTGATCAATGGTACTACAATGCTCTAGTTTCATCCTTCCTTTCGTCACTTGATCTCTTAAGAAGTGAAACATTGTTTCTATATGCTTGCTCCTTCCATGACCACTTGAATGTCTTGTGCATTCTCAAGCAAAATGTCCTACTTCACCACACCGATAACATAGTTTCATGCACTTTGTTGATTTGTTCACAAAACCATTAGCAACCTTACAACCAACTATCTTCACATCAGATCTATTAGATTTTCTCCCTTTCACTTCAAAGATATTCAGCACTTCTGCTTGCCTTAACCCTTCCTTTTTTTCCAACTCTTCAACTCAATGTAGAATACCAGGATCAATAAAATCATACACATTATGGTCATCCAAAATCTCATGGAGTATATCTTATTTCCATTCATCAACAGCTAAGATATAATGCTTCCTCAAGTTCATGGAGTATACATTTGCCCCTCCATTTTCTTCCTTAAGATCCTTCTTATTTTTTCTCTTCTCCTTCTCAGCAGCTGCTTGCTTAGCTTTATATTCCAAAACAGTTGGGGGAATACACATAGGACTTTCCTTCTGGTCACGTGGTTTTGGAGTTGCAACATGAAAACAATCATTGATTATCTTAGGCATCATCCTTTATCTCCACTATAAGGCCCTTAATATTTTAAATCCTAATTTATGCAATTTTGGTGTATTTTGTGTCGAATTGCTGAGGCATTTAGCCAATTTTATTTTATTTTATGGATTAAGTACCAAAAACATATTTTTAGAGTTATTAATATGTTTAATATTTATATGTATATATTTTTGAGACTCGATTAAAATTATTTGTCGAAGAATAATTTAATTATGTTACGAAGAATTTAATATGGCAGATTTTTTTTAAAATATCACTTGTTGCTGAAAAATTCATCTGTCAAATGAGTTCCGACGAGAGTAGATACATTTTTATCAAAATATGTTGAGATGTGAGTGATGTGATGGGTGTAAGAGTATTTAGATATTTTTTGGGAAAGAAAGGAAAAACTGAACCCTGCTCCTCGCCTGTTTCCTTTTCTTTCTTCTTCTTCTTCTTGTTGTTTCAAGAAAACAAGAAACAGCGTTGGTGTTTTTATAAATAAACAAACACAAACCCTCATTGTAAACTACAAGTTTTTGATGATGACAAAGATCAACCATTATGGTCAAAGCAACAACCTCAAAAAGAAGTTCAAATATCTTCATTAATAAAGCTTCAAATCCAAGTATTAAATGTTAAAATGTAAAGGTATATGATGCAAACCAATACTTCAATTACATGAGAACAAGTCATATTTACATATGCATATAAAGTATTTTCAAAAGTCAAAATAGCATTAAAAAGTCTTAAAACTAATATTTTTGACAAAATACATAAGTGTATTCGAATACAAAGCAAGTCAGAAGCAAAAGTCTCAAAGTTGTATTCGACTACGACTATGTGTAGTCGAATACACATCAAGTCAGTGGTCAAAATTCTTATATTTGTATTCGACTATAGCCTTCTGTATTTGAATACAAAGTAAGTCAGTGGCAAATTTTCATTAATCTGTATTCGACTACACACATGTATATTCGAATACAAGGTGTAAGTTTTGAATATTTTTGAACGTTACCAAGAGGTGTATTCGAATACACACATCCTGTATTCGAATACAACTGGAAGCAATACAATTTTTCAGATCTGGAATGACTCCAAATCATTGTATTCTTTAATCAAACCTCTTGGGTCAATGGCCACGAATCTGAAGAGATGGTTATGGAGTATAAATACCCCATAACTTCAGATCAAATGACACACAATCCTTGAATCAATACCCTGAACAATTTTGAACAAAATTCTGATTTTTTATAAAGTACTTGCATTTCATTTTCATATCATACAAAAAGGTTCTCAAGTACTTGAATTGTTATTCGATTGTTTATCAATATACCTCTCCTTATTCTTATTCAAATCATATTGTATCACTTGTAAAAGAAAGTAATACTTTATTAAAAGTAGTTTAATCTAAGATAGTGGTGTGTTATCTTAGAAGTGTTCTTAGAAGTTTGTAGCAAGAATCCCAGGGTGGGAGTTGTACATTTTCTGACAATTAGTGGATCAATCTCTTGTGGTGTGCAAGAGGACTGGACGTACCCTTGGTTATAAGGGGAACCAGGATAAATCTATTGTGTTCATTTATTTACTGCACCTTACTATTGGTAGACATTACATTAACTCAGAAAATTCAACTACCATATCACTGAAAACAAGAAAATTTACTAACACCTAATTCACCCCCCTCTTAAGCGTACTTCTGAACTTACAATTGGTATCAGAGCAGGTTCTGGTAATTTGCTCCTCGATCCTTATTAATGGCTTCCACACAACCAATTTTTAGAGATGGTGGTAGTAGCAATAAACCACCATGTTTCGTTGGTGAACACTATGATTTCTGGAAGATACACATGCAAGCATATCTTGAGGCACAAGGAGATGATATATGGGAAGCCACTCTTAGGCGCACTTCTGTACTTACACTCATTTATCTACTAGATCTAAGCTTCCATTCGAGAAGTGACATAAGGGAAAGTCGCTCCTTGCCACACTGCAGTGCTAGTGACCTAGTTTTCATAGCGACGACGCGAGCAAAAACTTTACCGTAATTAATCGCGGTGCCATAATCGGTTGTTAAAGCTACAATAAAGGTAAGGACTTCTTCCAAACTTTTAGATTGCATATAGGATGTTAAATGTGTATTTGTGGAGGTGGAAATTTGTGAGATTTTTGTGTGAGATTGTGGAAAATGAATTTATTGTGATTTATGTATGTTGTGGAGATGAAATTTAGTGGTTTATGTGTAAAAATGTGGAGTTTTGAAATTGAGTGATTTATGTTTGAATTGTCAAAATTTAATTGAGGTTCTATATGTGTGTTGTGGAATTGAATTGATTAATTTTGATGTGAATTGGCGGTAATTAAATATGATGTGTTTGACTTATGTAATGAGTTATTTTTAAATAAATGAGTTTGAACTGAAGTTAAAATTTTACAAAAAAAATTTAGAGTTGTTAAAGTTGTGAAAAAGTTCAAATTTTAACTAAGTTAAAGAGTTTGAGCAAAAAGATAGATTGAAATTTAAAATGGTTAGATTTTAAAATGTTACTATTTTAATTACTCTTGAACTGAGTTTAAAAAGAAAAAAGTTTAGAGTATTTTATTAACTCAAAAATGTTGGTGTTTTAATAGTCGAGTGTGTGTATGTGAGATTTGGACCATATTTGTTTTATTTAGTTTTAACTAAATAATATAGATTATTTGGTTTTAAAAGTTTGGTGTGTAAGAAAGACTTAATTTTTGGAATTTTGTTGTGGTTGGATTAATTTTATTGTGAACAAATTGTTATAAATATTTATGTTTATGTAGTTAGCTCCTTGAGTCTCGAAAAGGAATCGAGACCGTTGGCACCAAGTTAGCGGTGGGGAGAACTCTGATATATTAATGTTGTTGTGGTGATTAAGTTTTGATGCGATTGTGTATTCATAATTGATAATATGTGCGTTATGAATTTTATTGAGGAAAAATTGTTTTGAGTATACTCTATGATAAGTTTGAAAAATCGTTAGTGTTAATTGAGTATTAAAAATGAGGAATCTTTTAATAGCTGCATTTACTTAATGATTGTGGTGAAAAGAGTCAGAGTATGATCATGCATTTCATAGTAGATGGTGACCGCGATGAGGCCATGGTGATAGTGGTGATCGTGATGGGCCACGAGATGATGCCATGTGATCTGTTGGTTCATTTTATCCTTGTGGGGATTTTCGCGTCATGTAGGTTTGTGATAAACTGCACATTTTTGCAAATCGTGCTGACCCGTGATAGGTGGCCCCTCGGTAAATAGTATTGGTCTGTGATAGGCGGTATATTTACGATTTACACTTTTTAGTAAATCGTGATGACCCATGATAGGTGGCACCTCTTTAATTAGTACTGGTATGTGATAGGCAGTACAATTATGATTTACGCCCATTCAAGGAGGGTTTTGGTTGGAATTCAAGAATTATGCATTTTGGCATATACGCATTGCATTAGGGTGCTTGACACGCGAGTCATGTTTGTTATGTTGTGATAATTGTATATACATAATCGGTTGTTGTTTGTGATTGTGTCATAATTGATGAGTGTAATTGATTGACTTTGTGTGGTAAGTGTTGAATGATTTCGAAACGTTTTTGAAACTGAAATTTGCAAATTTTAGGAGTTGTATTCGGCTTCAAGCAGTGTGTAGTCGGATACATATGTGAAACGTTCAGTTTTTAGTTAAATTTCAGCTTTGTATTCGAATACATATATTCAATTTTTTACACTGACGTAGCACTTGTATTTGGCTACGCCATGTGGTAGTCGAATACCAATGTGCATGATTTTTCACTAACTTCACACTTGTACTCGGCTACGAGGATGCTGTAATCGAATACAGTTGTGTTGATTTTGCTATTGACTTATGAATTAGCATTGTATTCAAATATGACAATGTAGTTTTGTTAAAAACTTCATTTTCTAACTTGTTTATGCATGTTTGACATATGAAAACCCTTGCAAGGTGTATGCTAAGTTGAAAAGTTATTATGTGCATTTAAAATTTAAATGATATGTGATATTTGTTAATTTCGGTTGGTGATCTTTACATTAATGTGAACTGGGCTTACGCCCTAGGTTATTAGAGTTTGGAGTCGTGTTGGAATTGGAACAACGTCGAAGACGTGGCATAGCAATGATTTTGATTTGCAATCGAAAGCAGTGAGGCTAGATGCCGCTTGTGGATCCTCAGTATCTAGTCACCCTCAATTAGATTAATGATTAGTGTAGGGTTTTATTTATGACTTTTGTCGTTTGTGTTATGACATGGTATTTTATTAATTTGTTTTTGAAAAAAAAATGCACCCGCGCTATTAAAAATCGGAGTGTTACATCCACCCTTCGATTCATCAATCTCTTATAAGTTGCATTTTTCACCACAATCACACATTCTTCAGTCAAGGCACTTATGGTCAACAACACATCAGTTTTTTTTCCCTCGCCGCCTTGACCAACTTCAGTTTCCAATGCTTCAGAATTCATCTCCACCACCAAATTCATGTCTTCATCCGACAATCCATCCAGCGGCTACAAATCAGTCTTATTGCTAACCGAACGGCCAACAGTTTTTCCCTACTACTAGAAGCTACAACATGAGTTTTAGACACATCCACTGGCTTCCGTTGGACCTCACTCGTATCATCGTCATTATCGTCATCTAGCCTAATCACTTCCTTCTTTCTGCGAGTAGAAACTATAGGGACCCTTCTCATACTAGGCACAACAATAGGAGTGACTGGAACATTAGTCTCTTTGTTCCCTTGCTCAACATCTCCTACAACAACTCATGTTCTTGCTCCATGGTTGACTGTTTTCCTTTGAGTTGTAGTTCTATAAGCCATACGAGATTGAACAGCTGGGGTACCAACATCACCTTCCCTTGAATTTAAAAACTCATCCAATCCTTCCACCTCAATCATTCTTGAAGATTTTGTTGGCAGTGTTGTTTTGAAGGTTCTGTTTTGGGACAATGGTGCCTTCAATACAAGCTTCTTTGCACTATCAAATATCTTTATTTGTTCATGCTTCATCTTCATTGAATATCCCTTTTCAAGCATTGTCCAAGACTTAGAAGATTGTTCTTCATTCTTGGCACATATAGCACATCACATATAAAATATTTTTTTTCATCTCTCATTCGAATCAACATTTTTCCTACTCCTTCTGCAGTTACTTTGCTATTTTTTGCAAATCTGAATTCCCTTTTTATTCTTTCATCAAGACTCACAAGCCACTCCTTATGTCCAGTCATATGATTAGAACAATCAGTATTGAGAAACTAGAGCTGGGACGAAGAATACTCTTCGTTTGTGGTAGCAATTAATAACGCATCATCTGAATCTAAATCCTCAGTTTCCATTTGAGCTTCATCATCCTCTCTTTGTATCTTCTTGGATCTAAATCCATTTGCAAAATTCCCCCATTTTTGACAATTGTAACATTGGATCCCTTTCTTGTTGAATTTCTTCTTGCCATTCGAATTCTTGTTGTTATCACCTCTATTTTGGTTTCTTGAATTTTCAGCCCGTTCATCAGAATCATCAACCTCTTCATCAGAATCATACTTCTTGTACCACTTGAATTTACCCTTGCCTTTCTTGTGCTTCTCATCATCTTGGTTGGTCTTTTTGCTAACTTGAGCTTGCACTTGAGATGTTGAGGTTGTTGCACACATTTCTTTTACCCTCAGTTCATGAGCTTCAAGAGAGCCTGGAAAATCCTCCACCTTCATCCTATCAAGATCTTTTGATTCTTCAATAGCCATCACAATATGATCATACCTTTGTGTTCAAATCCTAAGGATCTTTTCAATAACCACCACTTCAGTTACTGATTCACCATTTGTTCTCATCTGATTAACAACAACCTGCATAGGATTGAAGTAATCTACACATCTTCTTCCATCTGCAATAGTTCGTATTGCCTTCTTAGCATTTGAAGCTTCACTTTCTTGGCCTTTCACCCACCTGTATAATACTTAACCAGGATCTCTCATGCCTCATTTGATGTAGATGCCTTCAAAATCCTCTCAATGTTGTTTGAATCCACATTTTGTTGGATGTAAAACATTGCCTTGCAATCTCTTTTCTTGCAATATTTGAAAGTTGTTTGTTGTCTTTTTGTTGGATTTGCACCAAGTTGTTCATATCCATCTTGAACAATCTCAAACACTTCTTAAGCTCTCAGCAATGATCTCATTGTTTCAGATCACCTCTCCAAATTCTTCCCATCAAGGATTGTCAAATTCGATGAAAATCCTCCTCCATTCACGTCTTATTTATTTCACTCACACTTATATTTCCTAATTTTTCATTTTCCCTCACACTTGCACTTGTGTTTCCCAAGGTTTAGAACCCAAGCTCTTGATGTCAATTGTTAGAATAGTTTGTATAATTGAGAGGAATTGAAATTGAGAAGAAGAAAGAAGAAAACAAAAAGTTCAGAAAACATATATTGATCAACTGCATCTAAAGAATGTTCTCCATTTTACAAATTTATATCAGTTTGAGCACTAACTGTCAAGACATAATTCTAGCTTTCTTAATTACTTCTAACTATATTCTAACATTCCTAACTAACTACAAATCACTTTTAATTATATTTAACAACTACAAATCACTTTTAATTATATTTAACAAGAACAACGCGATCCAATGGGAGAACTTAATTACCCATTTCTTATTTCTCATACTTCATTGCTTAGCATATTTCACCATTCGAGAGTTCCTAGGTGACAAGTGTCATTGCTTGAACAATCAATCCGAATAGTGAGAACATATATCAATTAAATATTAATTTTTTACTGCTGATACGTTAAATCAAAATTAAGTTAAAATAAAAATATATAAATTAGTAGGGTCAAGCATATGTTGCTTATTATAATCACTATTGGAGAAAAATTAGTTAACGTTGTTTATAGATTGCTTAACTGTAATGTAGTTATTTGGGTTCATAAAAAGTAACTCAAGCAACTTAAATAAGCCCCATTGGAGATGCTTATTATAAACCCCTTTTATTTTATACTCAATTCATAGGATATAGATACCTAATAAGTTGTGCTCCCGATTAAGTAGAATAATCTTATTAGAAATACTATAATTGAGTCTTATCAATAATTCTACATCATTATATTTCATATATAAATTATTTACTAAATCATAATCATTAGATTTTTGAAATATTAAATTATTACAAAAATTATAAACTTTAATTTTACTTAATTTCTAATTATTTGAATAATTCAAAAAATAATTAAAAAACATTGTCATAATTTTTTTTTAATTTCAAATTATTTAAAATAACGATAAAAAAAATGTGATCGCTGGTTGTTTCTTTTTATATATATTAAAAGAAAATTGATATTTAGAAAGTAGATGAATATGAACTCAAAAAAATGAATTAGATCGATGACTTCGAGGAAGACAAAGAAGTAAAGGCACGTTAATTTTGCCTCTAGTGAAGCACTCATTATATCAAATGAATAAAATACTAGACAGCAATTGGTGACTTAAAAGAAATTTGTATTTGGTGGAAAAACACAAAAGTGCAACTAAACTATTTGAATTACAATCATGTAGTCATTTGATAAATGATTGTCATCAACTTAAATGATAGAAGTTCAATTAAGAAGTCAATACAAAATTCATCACAACTTTCAACGCAAATGATTTGCGTGTTTCAAACTAACACCATTTTTTTTTTTTTTGAGTGCAAGTCTCCTTAAATTAGGTTTATAGTGCATGTTTATTTTTAAAATGAGCCATCGAGATTTTATCAATTGTGAGATGGTTTTTGTGTTTTGAGTTAGAAAAATTACTCTTAAAATATATTTTTATCATGTATAACATTATAATGTTAGAATCATTTTGAACGAAATGAGAATGTATTGAAGTATTTTTTAAAACAATTTTGCATCAATGAATCGATTTATAGTATGTATAAATCGATTTACACGTGTCTTGTATTTGGTTCATGAGTTAGATGCAAATGAATACACTCTTAGGGATATATATGAGTTGTGTTTGGTTGAATAAATCGTTAGATGCAGTTGGATATTGGAAAAAATCAGATAATTAGCGATAATTATCTCAATAATGCGGAATAACTTTTTCCCCCACATGTGCAGATAAATGGTCAAACAGAAAATATAATTGCATAGAGCAAAAATAATTGACAGAAAATTAAATATGAGACAAATACAATTTTTAACGTAGAAAACTTCCCTCAAATTAAGAAAATAAAAACCACGGGACCTAGTCCACTATAATAATTAATGGATACACCAGAGTCTTCCTAATAACAATAGAGAACATCAATCAACAATAATAACCTTATAACAACATTCCACTAAAGTGGGTATGCCAAAGTAACTCTCAGAAAAGATAAAACTACTCAAACTATATATTAAAGCAACAAACTCAGTGGTAGGAATAACATACTAAATTTGTAGATCAAACAGAGCAAGTTTGCTACACATACCATCACTGAAACCAAACCCTTATTTTTCTTCTCTAGCAACCGTTCTTTTTTTTTTTTCATTCCAATTCTTAGGATTTCTAAATCCCTTTTATTTCCTTCACATGGGCCTAGCCCAATAATACCTTTTTTTTCTTTCTTTTTTTTCAATAATAATAATAATACCAATAAAACTAGTGGGTTCAACTTGGGGAGTGAGCTCACCCAATAAATCTCCCCCTCACGACTCAAGTGGGAAGGTACTGCTCAACCATGTCAAATTTCTTTCTACAGCATATCATCTTCGACACAGGCAAGGTCTTCGTCATCATATTTGAACCATTCTCATCAGTATGAATCTTCTCAATTAAAAGTGACTTCGTTTCCAGTGCATCTCGTATCCAATGATACTGCACATCCATATGCTTCGACTTTGCATGAAAAGTCGAATTCTTGTTGAGATGGATCGCACTCTGGCTGTCATAGAATAACACAAACTTGTCTTGCTTGAGGCCTAACTCATGTAGGAAATTGTTCATCCACAAGAGTTCTTTGGAAGCTTCAGTTGCTGCAATGTACTCAGCTTCAGTAGTGGATAAAGCAACACACTTTTGTAGTCTTGATTGCCAAGACACAACTTCTCCTGCAAATGTCATCATATAACCAGAAGTAGATTTTCTAGAATCAAGATCACCTGCCATATTTGCATCTGTGTAGCCATCCAAAAAAGATTCACCACCTCCATAAAATAAACACACTTTGGAAGTGCCTCTGACGTATATGAGAATTCACTTCACTGATTGCCAATGATCTTCACCAGGATTAGAGAGAAACCGACTAAAAACTTCAAATGCATGAGCAATATTTGGCCTTGTGCATACCATAGAATACATCAAACTACCAACTACGGATGCATAAGGAATCTTCTTCATCTCTTCTTTGTCTTTCTCACTTGTAGGACATTTATCAAAATTCAATTTAAAATGACTAGCAAGTGGAGTACTAACAGGTTTGCAATTGCTCATGTTAAACCTCTTTAACACCTTCTCAATATAATTGTGTTGAAACAACCACAATTTATTATTCTTTTTGTCACGAGTGATTCTCATACCTATAATTTGCTTTGCAGGACCCAAGTCTTTCTTTGCAAAAGACTTGTTCAAATCGATCTTTAAAAATTGAATCTTCTTAGTGTCATGACCAACAATCAACATGTCATCCACATATAATAAGAGAATAATATAATCACCATCAGAGTATTTCTTGATAAACACACAATGGTTAGAAGTAGTTTTACCATACTCATGTTTCTCCATGAAAGAATCAAATTTCTTGTACCATTGTCGAGGTGCTTGCTTGAGCCCATACAAGCTTTTCTTCAATTTACACACAAGTTGCTCTTTACCTTTGACTTCGAAACTCTCTGGTTGCTCCATATAGATCTCTTCCTCCAAATCACCATTAAGGAATGCAGTTTTCACATCAAGTTGTTCAACTGCTAGGTTCAAACTAGTTGTTAACCCAAGCACAACTCGGATAGAGGACATCTTCACCACATGTGAAAAAGTTTCATCAAAGTCAACACCTTTTCTCTTATTAAAACCTTTCACAACCAATCTTGCTTTGTATCTTGGTTGAGAACTATTCTCTTATTCCTTAATCTTGTATACCCATTTGTTCTTGAGTGCTTTTCTACCATTAGGCAACTTTACCAAATCAAATGTGCGATTCTCATGCAAGGAAGTCGTATCTTCTTGCATGGCCTTCAACCACTTTTCTTTATCAACATTTGTAATAGCTTCTTGATAATACTCTGACCCTCCACTATCAGTGATCATCACATACTCATGTGGAGGATAACTTTGAGAAGGTTGACGTTCTCTAGTAGATCTTCTCAACTCAACATCGACTAGTGGCTCAATTGGAACTTGCTCATCATGGTGAGGCACATGATCATCAATTACATTCTCATCATCTACATGTATATCTCCCCCATCAATAAGAGTTTCTGTAAGGGGCTTAGGCGCATCATCAATGTAACTTCCAGAACTTAATTTCTGTTTTTCAGCTTTATCAAAATCTTCAACATTCTGGTCTTCAAGAAATATCACATCTCAGCTACTGATAATTTTCTTGTCAACTGGATCCCACAATCTATAACCAAATTATTCATCATCGTAACCGACGAATATACACTGTTTGGATTTACTATCAAACTTGGACCTCTCATCTCTTGGAACGTGACCAAAACATCTACAACCAAAAACTCTCAAATGATGGTAAGAGACATATTTCCTTGTCTACAATTTATTTGGAACATCACCATCAAGTGGAATTGAAGGAGAAAGATTGATCAAGTCCACTGCAGTTTTCATTGCTTTACCCCAAAAAGATTTCGATAATTTGCATGAGAGAGCATACATCTGATTCTATCATTAATCGTACGATTCATTCTCTCTACAACACCATTATGTTGAGGTGTCTTTGGAACTGTTTTCTCAAACCTGATTCCATGCTCTCTACAATACTCTTCAAATGGACCTATGTATTCACCACCATTATCTGATCGAACACATTTCAATTTCCTTCCTTTTTCTCTTTCAACACTTGCATGAAAATGTTTGAAGACTCCAAATACCTGGTCTTTAGATTTCAAAGGAAATGCCCACACTTTTCTAGAGTGGTCGTCAATAAAAGTAACAAAATATGATGCACTACCAAGAGATTTACTATCCAACATACGAACATCAGTATGAACTAAATCAAGAATAGTTTGCCTCTTACGAGGCTCAGTATTATGAAAAGAAACTCAATGTTGTTTTCTAGCAAAACAATGGGTGCAAGTTTTTAGAGACGTACCTTTCACAGAAAAAAAGTTTTTCTTCGCAAGTATGTTGAGTCCTTTCTCACTCAAGTGATCGAGGCACATATGCCATAAATCAGAAGATGCATCTTCAATTGCATTCACTTCTTCATTGCATGATTTTGTAGGCATCATATAGAGATAATTGAAACTTTGCTCCTTTGCAACCACTAGGGACCCTTTGGTGATTTTACATATACCACATCCACCATAGTAAGTGTGATAACCATCAATATCCAAAGCTTTCACCGAAATAAAATTGAGACAAATATCATATATATGTCTAACATTCTTCAATTGAAGTTTGCAACCAATCCTAGTTTCAACCCAAACATCTCCCATACCGATAATTTTATATACTCCTTCATCTCCCATTTTGACCAAACCAAAATAACCAGCATTGTAAGATGAGAATAAATCACGCCTAGGAGTAACTTGATATGAGGCACCCGAATCAATAATCCAAGTTGAATCCTGACATGCAAGGTTTATAGAATTATCATCACAATGTAGACATTAATAACAGATACAACTGTTGTTGTATCTTTATCGTTTTTCTTCTCTTTGTCTTCATCTCTTTCCCTTGATTGATCTCTCTTAAGGAATCTGCAATTTCTTTTTATGTGACCCGTTTTGCCACAATGATAGCATATCACTTCTTTTCTAGTCCTCGACTTGCTTTTTGACTTGCTACGACTTTCAGAGTTGT
>NC_021166.2:25269076-25298642 GCF_000331145.2 Cicer arietinum
ACAGGGATGAGTTTCATTTCGAATCCAACCTTGGTGTCTAATTTGATCCTAGTTATTGAATTCTTTTATTGAATTATTACCGAATTCTCTTTATTATTTTTGCCCTAATGTCTTAGTATCAGAACCTTTAATTCCAAAGTAACCCTTAATTCCTTAGTAGATTTAAGATTAGAATTAAGCATTACCGTATAGAAATTCTCTTGTAAATTATTGATTTGCAACTAATTTAATTGGTTTCATGACCTGCACCTATGTCTAGACTACAAATTCATGAATTTTTCATCTCAAGCATTCGTAAAGTCGACTTCCGTTTCAAAATACAAATCGTAGAACATTTTAATGTTGATCAAGCAATAAAAAGCATTAAGCACAGAGATGAGAAAAATAATTCAATAAACTCATTCATATAACTAGAAATATAATTATAAAAATAAGGGTTTCATCTTGTTACATTCATCCCTAACAAATAGGGTTTAGTTACTCATGATAGAGATAAAAGAGAGAGAGAGATTAGAGAAGAATTACAAGAAGAATTCATGAATGATTCTTGATAAAACTGCTCCAATGATGTTAGAAACGGCCGTCTTTGAGTTTCTATGCTAGGGCAGAAGTCTCCCAACTTCCCAAGAGTCAAAAGATCCCTAAAACAGTAAAAAAAAAAAAAAAAAATTGCGTTTTTATAGTTGCTGATGCGCTTCGCGCGCCCCAGGCGCGCCTGTACAGTGTTGGATGGCTGAAAACGCGCCCCAGACGCGTCTTGCTCGCTTCAAACGCTCAACTTCTGCTGTCCGGCATATATTGCATTTGTCTCCTCTTTCGAGTCTAAATTTAGTTCTGGCATCTTCATGAAAGTTGTAGCTATGGATCGTCGCTTTCATTTGCACTTGGTTTGACTCCAATTTGACATCTAACTCCAGATATGGCTGAAATACTCTACATAGTTCATGTTGATTTCTCACCAAAATTCAGCACTGCACTAAAACAAAGTAACAACACAAAACTCCGAAAAATCCCTACTTAATCAAGGAAATAATAACATAAATATTTCATTAAATCAAAGAGCTAAAATCAACAAAATATATCAAATAACTCCTTAAATTAACTAATGATTAAAGATAAATAAGACTAAAAACAATGAAAAATATGCATATGATGAAGAGTCATCACAACCCCAAACTTAATCTATTGTTTGTCCCCAAGCAACAATTAATTTCAGATTTGGTACAGTTAAAAGCAAACTTAAACTCAATTTCTCAAATCAAATCAAACTCAATTTTCAAAGTTCCAGCTACTACAAAACATTCATCATGCTCCATGGTTGCTTACAAAAAAAAAAACACAATTTGTACACTTTAGCATTCATTCATCAAGTTCAACTCTCTCTTCACAGCATCTCACCAAAATTTCTCTCAAGTGTTTAGAAAGGGTTATGAATTTATCACTCAAATCCTAGAACATGCATCACGCTACCATAGGCTTGAAAAAATTATAGTTAGCAATCACAATGCAGTAAACCCATACATTTTTGGAGGACTTTCGGGTTGTAATGGAGCTTAGGTAAGGATAGGATATTTTGGGATAGTAGGCTTTACTACTTGGAGTTAAGCATACATTTCCAAATTATTCTACCATTTTTTTTTCTTCACCTTTTTATTCTGGAGATTCTCAAAAATTGACAAAAGAACAAAGAATATATTATTTACCAAAGTACACAAACTGATTTTTTTTCTTTTTTTTTTCTTCCTTTTTTTTTCTTTTTGTGTGAGAATCACCACCCCAAACTTAAAAGGTTGCTATCTCATGAGCAACCCCATTAGAATTTTTTCAAGACAAGAACTTTTTTTTCTACCTAACTCCAAGTAAGGTGATTTTATTAAAGTAAGGTATTTGGCTTGTAATGTGGCTAGTAACTGAAATAAAAGGGCAAGGCTCAAATGGGCTAGCAAAGGGTAAAATTTTCATAGGGTAGTTAGAAATGCTCAAACGACCAATAAAATTGCATTAATGTATGCATAAATTACAAGTGATGCAAGTCAGAATTAGTGCAAGTTCTGAAGGGATAATACATGTCTGGATAATCACACAACAAAGAATTTAAGTGTTTAGGCTCAAAAGCTCACAGCTAGGATAATAAGAAAGAGTATGAACTATCTAAATGATGCTAAACATGTCACTAAAAAAATATTTATGAAAAATTGATGGCAAGTAAGACTTCTGCAACCATAGAGTAATCAACAATGTATGCATTAGTGAAACTTATCGAATTGAGCAATGATATGAGCAAAAAAAATAGAGTTTAAATTTCAAAATCCCAAACAGAAAACTTAAGACCAAATGCAAGTTGTTAATATTTCTTTATCATAGTGCACGTTTACACACAATTAGAAAGCGACAAATTCAAATAACAAAAATAAGATTGCAAAAAACTAAAAGATACCTCTACCTGTGGGTTGCCTCCCACGAAGCGCTTCTTTAAAGTCATTAGCTTGACGCCTCAACTATTGTCAAGGTGGCATATATGACAGGAAGAACACATCATCCTTCTTCTTCTTTTTGTTTGGTAGAAATTCCATGAACTTGAGAAATAAAAGATGTCGCTTCCATGTCCTTCTCAACTGGACATTGATGAACAAGACATAGATTGAATCTCGAACTTTATCAATCTCTTCTCTTTTCTTTTGCTCGTTCAGCTTTTCCTCTTGCTTATCTTTTTCTACCACAACAATCAAATTATCTTCAATCTTCAACTTCTCCTCCATCATCTCAAAATCCACCACTTGTTCAAATAACCTCTCACATTGATTTTTAAATCTTTCAATTGAAACCATGTTATTCTTCATGAATTCAACCAAAACGTCTGTAACGTGAAAGTCTTTGTCATCTGATTCTTTGGATAGAATTTTTGGAGGTAGAATTTGTTCCCAATAGATCTTTTTAATATAACACTAGTCGTTTTCGGTAACTTTGAGAAAAAAATCTTCATATTCTATTCGTTCATCAAGGTCGTCTGAACAATGTCCATTCTTATGTGCTTCTCTGCGAAAGTCACACCTAAGAGGTTGCATTGGAGGGATCTGAGGGTGATATTTTAAAAAAGTATAACTCAAGATTTACCCCTCAATCATACGACATATATCAGATATAAGACAAGTATCACACTCTTCATATAATTGTAGTAGAATATCATCATTATAATCTTCCATGCTTTACAGCGAATAGTTATCTCAAACAAAGAAGAGGCAAACCACTAGACATGACATTAGTAAGCTCAACAAATAAAAATAGAAAATAAAAATTTAAAACTTAAAAAAAACAATCAAAAAAAATCAAAAATTTTATTTCCGAGCAAAAATTCCGATTAATTAAATAAATAAAATTCAATAGTGATATGGCAATCCCCGGAAACGGCGCCAAAAACTTGATAGCATTTCAGCAAGTGTACTGAATCATTGCAAGTAATAATAAAATGGTAGTACCGAGTGTCGAACTCGATGATTGCGTTTTACTATTGAATTATATTTAGTTACTAAAACTGAACAAAAATTTCCCAAGTTGATTGAAATAATATTTAAAATTGACAACAGTAGTAAAATTGATCCTTTATAAATTGAGAAAAATGTCAGGGATGAGTTTCACTTCGAATTCAACCTTGGTGTCTAATTTGATCCTAGTTATTGAATTCTTTTATTGAATTATTACCGAATTCTCTTTATTATTCTTGCCCTAATGTCTTAGTGACAGAATCTTTAATTCCAAAGTAACCCCTAATTCCTTAGTAGATTTAATATTAAAATTAAGCATTACCGTATAGAAATTCTCTTGTAAATTATTGCTTTGCAACTAATTTAATTGATTTCATGACCTGCACCTATGTCTAGACTACAAATTCAAGAATTTCTCATCTCAAGCATTCGTAAAGTCCACTTCCGTTTCAAAATACAAATCGTAGAACATTTTAATGTTGATCAAGCAATAAAAAGCATTAAGCACAGAGATGAGAAAAATAATTCAATAAACTCATTCATATAACTAGAAATAAAATCATAAAAATAAGGGTTTCATCTTGTTACATTCATCCCTAACAAATAGAGTTTAGTTACTCATGACAGATATAAAAGAGATAGAGATTAGAGAAGAATTACAAGAAGGATTCGTGAATGATTCTTGATAAAATTGCTCCAATGATGTTAGAAACAGCCGTCTTTGAGTTTCTATGCTAGGGCACAAGTCTCCCAACTTCCCAAGAGTCAAAAAGATCCCTAAAACAGTAAAAAAAAATTGTGTTTTTATGGTGGCTGATGCGCGTCGCGCGTCCCAGGCGCGTCTGGACAGTGTTGGATGGCTGAAAACGCGCCCCAGGCGCGTCTAGCGCGCTTCAAGCGCTCAACTTCTGTTGTCCGGCATATATTGCATTTGTCTCCTTTTTCGAGTCTAAATTTGGTTCTGGTGTCTTCATAAAAGTTGCAGTTATGGATCGTATCTTTCATTTGCACTTGGTTTGACTCCAATGGGACATCTACAACTCCATATATGGCTGAAATACTCTACATAGGTCATGTTGATTTCTCACCAAAATTCAGCAATGCACTAAAACAAAGTAACAACACAAAACTCCGAAAAATCCCTACTTAATCAAGGAAATAATAACATAAATATTTCATTAAATCAAAGAGCTAAAATCAACAAAATATATCAAATAAATCCTTAAATTAACTAATGATTAAAGATAAATAAGACTAAAAACAATGAAAAATATGCATATGATGAAGAGTCATCAGCCGTCTCTCGAGCTCTCTCTCACATCACCGCTGCCTCTCACATCGTCTTCGTCTCTCGAGCTTTTTTTTTGTGTTGTCTTGTTTGTTATTTCACTGTGTCGTTCTTGCTACGCTGCGTTTCAATCGACAATTGCTCCGCCGTGTGGAATCCTATACGTCCATCCTGTTGCGTCTAAATCGCTGGTATATCTTTTCATCCTTTCTCAAACCCTTTTCTCTCTACTATCTTCAAAGAACCCTAATCCCCAAAAACCCTGAATTCAATTTCAAAAAAATCCTAAATTCATCTCTCTCATTTCACTTCGCGATTTGCAATAGCAAGTAAATTCTATTCTCTTTCCAAATCATTTTAGTTTGCGATTTCAATATTTATTTTGGTAATCTTGCTTGTTAAGTGTCATTAATTCGCGATTTGCTGAATGAGGTTGGCGGTTTGCGATTTGTTCTGTTTTTGAGCTGATATGAGTGTTAATCTAAAACTTCAATTTACACTGACTTTGGTGTGTGCCACTATGATTTTGTTAAATCACATTTTTTGTATGTTGATAATATGAAATGTAAATGATTTATTTGCATTGCCATCAGGAGAGAATTTTGCGATGATGCCTTGCACAAGTATGGATGCACCACATATTGCAGGTCTTGTTGCGCTTATTAAGCAGAAATTCTCAAATTTCAGTCCTCCAGCCATTGGTTCTGCACTTTCTACTACTGTGTTTCATAATGATAAGAGTGGTGGACTGATAATGGCTCAACGATCGTGTGCTTTTCCAGATCTAAGCCAAATCCCGGCTACTCCTTTTGTCATGGTGATATGTTTAATACTGTTAGAATTTCAAGATTGTTAGAATTTATGAAAAAATATGGTGGTATGATTAAAATGAATGTTGAGATCATTATTTTCATTAAAATTCGATGTGATCAGTTTCATGCTAATGTCATTGCCAATATTCATGCTATATTTCAAGAAGGATCAAAGAAATCAAGGAATCATCAATTCATGCTTGTTTTTAGGCGAGGCTATCCTCTCAAAGTCAAATTCATGCTATATTGTTACTTATAATTATAACTGAAAAATGTGATTTCTATTACTTATATTAGTACTACTTTACTAGATTCTAAGGGGCTCTACTTCACGCCCATTCTATTGACGCTTTGTGTGTAATTAATTTTTCTCAATTGAGCTAATCTAGTTCAACTCTTAGTTGCATTTTTTTTGTTTAATTTTGGCTTTTTGCTTCTGTATCTTGGTTTTTGATCTTTTCTCCTTGTTTTCCAGTTCATATCAATATTCATGGAAAAAATCCATAGATTTGCTTGAGAAGGTTGCTGGGCAAGGTGATCTTACTAGTTATAGAGTTCCTTGCTGCTAAGGATTATCTAACTCCATATCCAAGGGCAGTCCAAGATTCAGTCAAGGTATTAAATTTTCATCTCAGTGTTATCATAATATTGAATAAGTTATGCACAATTTCATAGCTAAACCTGTCAGTTCAGAATGTTATCATCTATTTATTTTTGGTATAGGTTACTCAGAAGTTGGGAATAAAGGCACCTATTCACGTAAGTATGAAATTAGGCGATTCAAGTAACGGGTATAATAAAATTGTTAAGGTTGCAGAACACTCTCATTTGAGCATCCTAGAAACTGAATTTTGGAAGAAAAGAAAGCAATACCATCAGCTTCTGCAAAACTCTCTTATTTTTGCTTCAGGTGTTTCTCTGAACTTTTCTTACCAGAACTTGACACAAGATGCACACACTACAAGTTTGCTAAATATTCATTTTTCTATTGTTCGAGTGTTGATTGTTAATTGGAAAAAAAAGGTGTTGACTGTTAAAATAGCTTTCTATGTTAAATTTACAGTTGGGACTGCAACGACATTTGTTGGTTTGGCATCATGTCGTGCATATGCAGCCAAGAAGAACTCTTCTGCCTAGTCATCAAACGATTTAAATTATGGTAACAGTTTTGACATAATTGTGAATTTGTGTTAAGTATTGTATACAAAACCTCATCGGGCGGCCTTAAGTTAGAGTCTTTTATGCATATTAATCACTAATTTCATTTATTCTTTGTTAGGTTAAAGCTTGTTATATGTAGTTAGTTTCCTCAATATGATTGTTGGTTTTCAGTCTGATTTTCATTGTGAACTTTTTAGGGGAAATTACATTGATTTGATGAAATTACACTTATCGGTCTTTTAATTAGAGTATGCTTGAAACGTTTCACACATACACACACACACTTTTTGATCAATTAACTATATACGAGCCAGTCTTTAGTTGAATAGTCACAAAATATATACATGTCAAATTGTCAATGTCTCAATACCACTGAACTCTTGTTTAGTTTAAAAGGATTGCCGTAAGAAATGAACCCAAAAATTGTCAATGTCTCAATGCCACTGAACTCTTATTTGATACTTACAAGGATGGTATTGTATAGTCTTCCGTAGCTCTTATCTTTTGATAAGTTTAGGACCTAGCTTATTTGGCTTATTGAATATGAACTCTAAAAATACATATTAAAACTAATCATGAAAAGATGTATATATGAATCTATAACTCTATATGTATATATGAATGTATAACTCTATATTGAATATGAACTCTATATGAATGATTTGAGAAGTAGAACAATGAGGGGAAAATAAAAGATACACTTTGAATAAAGGTAGAGAAATAATGTATGAAAGAGTTAATTTGTTTTAGTTATGATGTGGTTTAGTTTTATTTAAAATGTTTATTTTTCTATTTTGATGTTACCCACAGAAGTGCCATCGGTAAGGTTTATTCATGCCATTTTCGTGGATATTTGTTTTCTTTCAGACTTGACATTACCCACAGAACTATCATCGGTAACATTACCCGCGGAGAAGCCGTGATCAAGTTTATCCACGAAAATGTGGTAAGTATACATTATTCAAGGCTTTTCTGTTGGTAAAAAAATTCCTACGAGCCAATTATCTACGAACTCGTGTTCGTGGGTAATCCGTGAATAATTTTATGTTACCTACGAAATGTTCGTGGGTAAAGTCAAAATTTGTTGTAGGTAATGCCAACTTTTCTTGTAATGTTTCAGAGTTATCGTGTCTATGTAAGTTTCTAGATTGACTTCTCCCCTGTGACTCTGTAACTAGTGTGTCTGACTTTGAGGAAGAACCAATCAAACCATGTTCCTTTCTTAGAGCTTCTTCGTTCAACATGCTCTTTTTAACTGTTGACATTTTTAACTTTCCACTTGGAGCTGAATTGGTCAATATCACAACAAGGACTTCCCAATTATCAAGCAAGGAACTCAAGAATAACAACGTTTGCAACTCATCATCTAATTTAATTTCTGCGGTTGTCAACTAATTCACTGTATTCTGAAAAATACTCATATGCTCTGCCATTGAATCCTCATCTTTGTATTTCATATTCACCAGCTTCCGAATCAAGAATGCTTTATTTTGCACATTCTTTCGTTCATACAACCCTTTTAATTTGTCTCACATCTTGTTAGCATCTATTTCAGTTTCAACATGTGGATATACACTAAGATCCAACCACTACCTGATCAACGTCACTGCCTTTCTATTCATCTTCTTCCAGTCAGTGTCAGATTTATCTGCGAGTTTAGTAGTGTTACCCTCAATAGGATCATACAAATCTTTACTGTATAACATGTCTTCCATGAGAGTCTTCAAAAGTGTGTAATTAGAAGAGTTGAGTTTAATCATATTGGGACCTTTATTTTCCTCCTTCATTTAAATGCACAAATCAAATCAATTGAGCGCTCTGATACCACTTTATTGGGAAAAACCAGAGATAATTAGCGATAATTATCTCAATAATGCAGAATAATTTTTCCCCCACTTGTGCAGATAAATGGCCAAACAAAAAATACATTGCACAGAGCAAAAATAATTGGCAGAAAATTAAATATGAGACAAACACAATTTTTAACGTGGAAAACTTCCCTCAAATTGAGAGAATAAAAACCACTAGATCTAGTTCAGTAAAAATTTTCACTATAATAATTAATGGGTACACCAGAGTCTTCCTAATAACAATAGGTAACATCAATCAACAATAACAATCTTATAACAACCTTCCACTAAAGTGGATATACTAAAGTAACTCTCAGAGAAGATAAAACTACTCAAACTATATATTAAAGTAACAAAGTCAGTGGTAGGAATAACATACTAAATTTGTAGATCAAACGGAGCAAGTTTGCTACACACCTATTACCACCACCGAAACCAAACCCTTATTTTTCTTCTCTGGCAACCGTTCTCTTTTTTTCATTTTAATTCTTAAGATTTCTAAATCCCTTTTATTTCCTTCACATGGGCCTAGCCCAATAATACTTTTTTTTTTCTTTTTTTTTTAATAATAATAATACTAATACTAATAAAACTAGTGGATTCCACTTGGAAAGTGAGCCCACCCAACATTGGATATGTTACGAATTCAGTGCAACTTGATTTCAAGATAAAGAGGTGAAGAAGAAGAACTTGTTTCAGCCACAAAGCAAAGTCAGTCACATGGGTGTGTGTGCCGTGCTTTTAAAATTCCAAATATTTATTTCTTTGACCAAATAATTATTAATCTATATTCTAATTATTTTGGTATATATTTTGGAATTTTAGGGCACCAGAAAATATTTTATTAATTTATAATTCTTCCACTCAATAAAGAGTGACTTGTTTGTAAAAAATATTTTTCTTAAATGTCCTTTCAATTTTCAATGCACATTCTTTCAATTATACTCTTTAATTAATAGTATTTGTATCATTTACAATACATTATCTTCCACTATATGTTTATAATATTGACAATGCACTAATATTTAAAAAGAATAATTTGATAAAATTATCTTTCTTTTATTTATATATTTTTTCGTACATGTGTGAAATGATTTATTGGACTCATTATGGGATGGAGGGAGTATGAGATTAAAATTATAATTTTAAATATAATAATCTCAAAATATCGTTAGCAACTTTCACATACAACATTTCTTTTAGTTATAATTTACTAACATAGCTCCTTTTAAAAATCAGTGGGAGTATTGAAGTAAATATATACGAGGAGATATCAAATTACACCGATTTAATGTTATACTACTCAACAAAATTTTAACGAACACAAATTTTATATAATTCATTATTAGATTGAAAGTTTGTATCATATATAAATTATTTATGTAAAGTTTTGCACAAATTTTAAATTATTTAATAGATTATTGAGACTTATTATTAACGACGTTCAACAAAAATACATAAGTTAACTTTGATGTATGTCAATAATATATTAAATGATTTTAGATTTTTATAAAATTTTACATAATTGATGTATATGATATAAACTTTCAATCAAACGGTAGATTTTATGAAATTTGTGTTTGTTATAACTTTATTAATTCGTGTAACATTACATCGTATTATTTGACTTTTATATATATATATATATATATATATATATATATATATATATATATAAAGAGATCAAATTACATTGATTTAAGGTTACACAGCACAATAAAGTTTTCACATATATAAAATTTATAAAATTCACCATTTAATTAAAAGTTTGTATCATATATAAATTATTTATGTAACATTTTGTACAATTCTAAATTCATTTGATAGATTATTATAATTCATCAAAATTAACGACAAAATTAACGACGTTTAATAAAAATATATAAATTAACTTTAATGTATCTCAAAAATATATGAAGTGATTTTAAATTTTTAAATAATTTATATAAAAGATTTATATAATATAAAACTTTCAATCTAATGATAAATTTTCAAAAATATATAAAGTGATTTTAAATTTTTAAATAATTTATATAAAATATTTATATAACCTAAAACTTTCAATTCAATGATAAATTTATGATAAAAATTGTATGCGTAGAACTTTATACGAGTGTAACATAAAATACATAAATTTTGTATAAAAAAACAGTTAAAATATATATATATATTCATCAGTCAACTATGTTCTTTTATAAAAAGTCAACTATGTTTTTCTATTCGCAGTTGTTGTTTTATTTTGTTGAAATATTTCCTCAGATTATATCGACAGATGGAAAAAAAATAAAAAGATAAAAATTATGCGGCTGCATTGGTAAAACTCTATCCCTTTTCCGAAAAATAAGTATTTTTAATATGATAAGTAAGGAGAGGAAAAAAAAGAATATTTTCATATATTTTTTGGACTATTTTTATGCACTACCTATTAAAAAAAACAATATTTTGACATCAGAATAGTTTACCTGTTTTTCTAAAGTTAATTTTGTTTTTTTTAATAAATAAATAATACGAAAATGGTAATATAATAATAAAAATCATATAGCTAAAAAGGAAGTTTTTTATAAAAGAAGTATGTGAAAGGAAGATTTTAGTCAATTTTAGGATATATAAAAGGTGCAGTGTATAGACATTTTTGTCCTAGCTGGATCTTTCATCCCTTCTCCCCTACACTTCTTTAAATCTTCCCCATTCATCTTCCTTTATTTCTTCATCAATTTCCCTCTTCACCCAGATCCAAACCCAGAGACAAAAATATGGTGAGTAATTGGGTTCTTCTTTATACTCACATCTAACTCTAATTATCCTTATTCTCTTGATATATATATATATAGTCTATGGTTCATTAAAAAAATTAATTTTTACTCTTTTTTTTGAAGGAATTTGAACATCAACAGGTGACAAGGTGGAGAGGCTATGTGGACTGGAGAAACAGACCTGCCTATAGAGGCAGGCATGGTGGCATGCTTGCAGCCTCCTTTGTTTTGGGTATGTCTCAATTTTCTCTTTTTCTTGACTCATGATTTTTATTTCATAAACAAACAAAAAAATTGATTCTCATTACAGCATAATTTAATTTGTTTAATAATAAATAGATTTCTTTTATAATATTTGTATTAATTTTTAATTTATAACCAGCCCAAATTGTTTAATTTCATATCATGACGACGATACATATAGTCAAACCATAGTTTCTTTAATTAAATTTAGAATAATAATAATAATAATAATAAAATGAGCCTGTTTGTGTTTTTTGTGTAGTGGTGGAGATATTGGAGAATCTAGCATATCTAGCAAATGCAAGCAACTTGGTATTGTATCTAAGAGAATACATGCATTTTTCACCATCAAAATCTGCAAATAATGTAACAAATTTCATGGGAACTGCTTTTCTTCTTGCTCTGCTTGGTGGTTTTTTGTCAGATGCATTTTTCACTACTTATCACATCTACCTGATAAGTGCAGTTATTGAGTTACTGGTATGAACCATAAACTAACTCACACTTTTCTCTTTCTCTCTCTATGTTTGTGTCATTGGCATGTGAATGTGTCATGAGATTTTTCCTCTCTCACCACTTCTCATCAATCTGCTTTAATTTTTCTCAAACACCTTATTTTTTTCATTTATTTATTATATTTTGAGTTCTCAGGTCAGTATTGTTATATGATTGCTTAATAGGAACGGTGTCTCTATGTGCCTTTGTTTGTGTTTTTGTGATAAGTGTATGAAAGAGAAAGATTAAAAAAAAATTAAAAATTATTTTTGAAAAGAGTTTTTAGTGTGGTGACGTAATCTTGTTAGGATCTTTTTTATTTCTTTCTCTTTTATTTATCTTTTAAATAGAGAAATATGTACAGAAAAATATTCAAAAAATTTAATCAGGTAAGATTCTGTTAATAAATTATTCTTTGTGTCTAGTTCTTTCTAGGTGAAGTAGAAATGGAGAGTATTTCAACTCATCATAATTAGATGACTGTTCAAATAAATTTATATTGCACTTCCAAACATTAATTGCAAAGGAAACAACTTAAAAACATTGACCAGAAAAAGAAATAACAAAAACAATTCAAATATATGGTTAGAGATTGAACTAACTATTAAGTATGGTAAATCCATTTTTATGGAGTTTATGATAGAGACTAATTGTATCTATAATATTGCATATTAATTTGAATTATCGACTCTCATATTTATAATTGTATAAATATAATTTTCTAACTGTCTAAAATCAAATCATTTTGTTATAAATTCAAATTTTTTTTACTATCAAAAAAACATAAAATTAATTAATTAAGGACAAATTACCTTCTCGAGATATAACTTTTACTTTTTAAATAAAATAACACTGTATTTGTTATTAAGGAAAGTTACACTTATCTCCTCCGAGGTTATTTAAAGGACATGAAAATCATAGAAACATTTTTTTACAAAAAAAGAAATAATAATAATAATAATAGTAATAATAATAATAATAATAATAATAATAATAATAATAATAATAAAATGATATAATATTTTTGTTTTTGGAAATAATATATACTGTTATTTAGTTATATCAAAAAAAATATATACTATAATTTAATATTGCAGGATTTTCAAAGATAAAGGTGTCTTTCAAACCCAGTGTCTTGTAAAAAAAAAAACATAATGTCTTAACTAGAATCTGAGTCAAATTCAAGTTGCAAAAGTGGGGTTGCATCAAATGGTGCAACCAATATAAATCCCTCAATAATAAATGAAAAGATGTGAATGATATTTTCTTTTTAGAAAAGAAATAAAACTGTCTTATCTATCCCTTTGTGAATCTTTTTCTTTTTGCTGCATTAGTATTCCCACTTGTATTTCCAAAACCTCAAGAATTGCATGATCGAACGCCCACCCACTAATAAGATACCGGTCTAAGTCAAGAATCCAAGTATTATTAATTGTTCAAATTATTTTTCATAATTTGAAACTTTGAATTCATAAAATACAACAACTTTAGACAAATACCAAATATTTCATAATTTTTTACTATTTTCGTTCCAAAGTTTGAACAATATTTTCAGGGTATATTTTTCACCGTACATTTTTTTAAATATCACACGTATTTTAAAATTAATTTGGCTTAAATGCTTGGTCTCTTATTTTGCCATAAATAAATGTGTAGATTTTCTCATTTTGAAAACTGTTTTTGTTGTCTCTATTAATTAATTCTTGGAATTTGTTTGTTTCCAGCATTTTTTATGATGTAAAACTCTCTTTAAGGATATGATATTTAGCATATTTGTGAGTTGAATAAAATATTTTTTAAATTATTGTTTTGTAATTAATTTTATTATTTATTTTATTTATATATTAAAATATTAACAATAAAATAAATAAAATTTAAATATCTATGTATTTAAATATTTTAAAATTTTAAATTATAGTTGGATAAAAGTAAATTTTGAATATTTTAAATTTTAATATTAATTAAAAACAAAAAAATATTTTTAATAATTTAATGTATTAAAATTTTAAATTATTAAAAATGTTAAATAAATTAATAAATTTAAAAAATTTATTTAAATATGTTAAAACTTTAAATGTTAGTTTTAAATATTTTAATATATAAATAAAATTAATTACAATCATAAAGACATAGAAAATATTTTATTTAATTCATAAATATCATATAAATGTTATGAAATTAATCAAAAATTACATTATTTAAAATAAAAAATAAAACTAAAAAAATCTTAGGAATTAATTAATATGAAAATCAAAACTTAAATTGTAAAAATAAAAAGATTAAAATTTTATTTTAAACAAAATAAAGAAACATTTAAACTGATTCATTTTTATGAATATGTACATCTCAATTATAGAGGAGGTAGGGGAAATTTACAAAGAATGCAAAAGTGAAAGGGGAAAAATATAAAAGAAGACGAAAAGCATATAGGTAGCTTTATTTGTGTCTGCTCTCACACACTTAGATAATGTTAACTTTGAACTCCCAAAATAACAAAGACAAACAGAAGTGGCATGAGATGTGGCTATACAAAGTGTATATGAGACAAAATAACAATAATTTAGGTGGGGTTTTTCTTTTTTCTTCCATAGTAAATATATCAATAGTATTAATATATTTATTGTTGGTGTGCCGTAAGGGAAAAAGAAAGAAGGTAAGACTTTAGGGAAATTAATTTAAAATACTATGGAAGAGGACCCACATTAATTGATTAATTATATCATGCACACGTATTTAGTTTCCTCGAGAATGGCTAGGAACCTATGTTTCTGTGCCATTGCCAAGGTGGACTAGAAACTTCTTCTCCAATTCCAAGTTTGAACTTTGAAAGGAACATTTGTACATTGTCGTTAACACGTTGTTTCGGCTTTCAAAAATCTTTGTCCTTGAAACATGGAGTGGGCTATGCTTAATATGGTCCAAATTTGCTCTTCCTTAAATATAGTCTGTTACTTAGTATTTAGACTTCTTAATTCTTATCCTTGGACCAATATATCCTGTCATATGGTCCAATTTGTTAAAAAGAAATTAATGAGAAGGTGTAGTTATTACCAAAATACAACTGCAAGATCGAACTTGATCGTTTAACATTGAACTAATACTTAAATAAAAATTTGTTTAAATTTTTAATATCAATTTATACTAACAAAAATTGGCATTGTTTTAAGCGTGGCCCAACACAACGGCAAAGCAAGTAAACTAATTTTATATATACACACATGGGTGGGGTTCCTTCACATGAGTTACTCTGTTTAAATATATGTTATGTTTAACATAACTAGTGATAAATTAATTAATAGTGGATGAGTTTATAGAGGATAGCAAATAATTTAACTGATTTAATTTAATTATGAAGTGTTTGATAAAATTAACAATTGAAAAATATGAAATAATATAAAAAATATATTTTTAATTAATATTTAAACTTTTTTAATTAAAACAATGAGAGAAATAAAAAAAATATATATAATATAAAATAACATAAAATATATTTTTAATTAAAACAATGAGAGAAATAAAAGAGAAAATAAAATTATATAGTCTCCAACGCTACTTGAAGTAGTTTAGCAACAAAACATTATAAACATGAGAAAAAAATGCTATATAAGTTCATAAAAACAAAAAAGTTATCAAACAGATCTATTAACTTAAATGCTATAAAATTTCTACTATATAATTTGTTTTTTTTTTGCTTGCCAATCTAATCCATAACTTAATGTCATTGTAAATTATAAAAATATCCTTACATTAATTTTTTAATATCATGAGAAAATTATCATTATAATTAATTGAAGTGAATCATTATCCTCTTTAATTTTTGATTCTATGCAAAATATATGATGTAATTCTTTGCCTAAAAGTATTAAATTAATTATTTAACTTTTTATCACCTATATGATTTCTAGTTGATTTCCATTGTTATAAAAAAAATAGAAGGTTAGTAAAAATATTTATGTTTTTATGTAAAATAAAAAAAATTAAATGTATCAAACTAGAGTAGTGCTAGACATTACGTAAACGTTAATCACAAACTTTGACGACAGGGTTACATAACTGACAATACATATGCAAATTGGTCAAATGAAAATTGAGTGAGGAATAAAAGGATAACAACCAACTAAAAAGTATATGTTCGTTATTTTATGTATTGTTTTCGCACCATTCAGCATTTTCGATTAAACTATCATCCTTAATTGTTGCGAAAGTAATTAATTTTATTTATAATTGAAATTACAGGGTGTAAGACAATAACTCCATAAAAAAAAAAGTAAGACAATAACATGATGAAATTAAAGTAGTTAAAAATTGTTTAGTATCAAAATTATTATGTCTTTTAAATCATTATTATTTTTATGAAAAAAATTGGTGGTTGAAAAACTTTAGATATTATTTAAAAGATAGACTAAATAGCATATGTGGTCTCTTAACTTAACTTCAGTTAACGTTTTAGTTTTTTTTTTTTATTTCATCATTTATTTTAATTTTAAGTGATAATTTGATCTTTTATGTTTTAAAATGTCAACAATGTCATCTTTTTTTTGACAAAAATTGAAAAAAATCATCAATATTTTCAAACAAAATCCATAAAATTAATTATCATCTTCAATATAATGCAAAGTTTATCAAATTCATAACTTAAATCTTTAAATAAACTCACATTTCCATTCTTTATTTGATGAATTTGATATTGTTGGAGATGAAAAATATGAGTTTATTTGAATATTTGAGTTATAAATTTGATAAAATTTGCATTATAGTGAAGATAATTATTAATTTTATGAGTTTTGTTTGAAAATTTTGATGAATTTTTTTAATTTTTATATATATAAAAAAAAGAATAACATTATTGACATTTTAAAACATAAAAAATCAAATTATCACTTAAAATTAGAACAAATGACCAAATCAAAAAAATAAATAAATAAATAAATAACCAAAACATTAATTAAAGTAGCAAACCGCGGTTATTATTTAGCCTAAAAGATAATATAATATTCTAAAAGTACAACTAATTAAGATCAACCTCTCAAAAATAGTTTAAAGATTAATGCTGATTTTTTTAAAAAACAAAAATATAATATTTTATTAAAAATATAAAATCTACCTTTAGACAAAAACCATATTAGCCATCTCTATTCTAAGTATTATGATGTGACTAAAGTTGTTGTTGAGTATTTGTAGAAGCTATGAGCTACAATCACTCACATAGAGTGGGGTATTCCTATGCCAAATGATCCAAACTCGCTCTCCTTGGATCTATATACCTGGTTAAAAACCAAATGACACCTTAGTCCATATATTCTCATCAAATATTGAGTTGTATTTCATACTTCATTCATTATTGAGTTGTATTTCATACTTCATTCATTATTATTCTAATTTTTTTCTCACCAACTATAGTTACTGGTTCATTGAGTCGATAGTTGGACATTTAAAAAAATTCACGATTTTTTATTACTACATAACAAAATATAAATAAAAAAATATTTATATGGTAATCAAATTTAATTCAAATGCATATATTTTTTATTATATTTTATTACTGATTCTTTATTTCCAAGAGTGTCATCTACTAACTTTGTTTTGAGGAGAATCGTTCTTCTAATTATGATTACACTAATTAAGTTAAGTTCAAAAGGTTAACACACAATCAACATATTTGGAATCATAGAAGCCAAAATAAACACCCCTTCGAGTTTTTTCCGGATAAAACAACCTAGACGTGTGGAGGTTACAAATAAAGATTCATTTATTTGTTACAAAGTTAAAAAATTAATTCTAAGAAATAAAATATTCTAAGGAGCAAAATAACTTTTCACTTATTTATGGATTTGTTATGAAGAAAATGAGCGGGAAATAAAAAAATTTGTGGGAATAAATTTTTCGTAATTACTCATATTCTCATTCTTACAAATAACTCCTATACAATTCAAGATTCTAAAATTTAATAATGGATAGTGGTGTCTAGTAGGCTGCAACCATTGTTTCATACCGATAAACTTGTTATATTTGATTATTTATTTCAAGCATAAAATAAAAATATAAAATTATAAAGTGTTTATTAGTATATTATAAAAGAAAAAAATGAGACTCTCCCTAATTCAATGTCTTATACTAATGTTTTGGTTGCATTGTTCGACGGTCCTGTCTACAAATATGATTAATATTAATCAAACACAATTTTTATAAAATATCCATGAATAAAATTCTCATTTTTATTTTTCAAAAAATTATTAATGAGATTAGAATTTCTCACTGTGAAACAAGCCCTCCTAGTTTTAAGTTTCTCAAAAGAAGTTTCATGAATTCAAAGACATGAATGTCACCATCTACAAAGACAAAGTTAATAAAGACTCATCACTTTAAAATTGAGTGTCGTTATATAAATAAATTTCTACGTGTTAAATTTTTTATAATTAAGATGTTAAATTTTATGTTTAATTTGTGATTAACATGCGTTTCTCAAATTTTACTTAAAATCTCAAATATTAAAGACAGTATTTTGATAACTCCGTAAATACAATTTATATAGTATTTATAAAAATATTTAATATATTGATATATTGACTCGAATTTGATATACAATTTTTTTATATTTAATATATATGAGTTTCATCATTAAATTCAAAAATAAATAAAATAAAATAAAATAAAGCGTTTTGACAATGACTTGAAAAGTTCTATTCTTAAAAATATGTATCTTACTAGTAGTTGATAGTAGAATACAAGAATCAATAAGTCATTTTTAGTGCTATACCTTTATCTAGAGATGTGGACATTTCTTTATTTATTTGATCGCATTTTACGAATAGTACTACATACTCCGTACCTTTATTATGATGATGTGATATTTCACTGGTTGGCGAAACAAACAGAAACTCAGGGGTGGGAATAGGCCAGGCCGTCCGTCAGGGGCCTATGGCCTGGCCTACTTATGGCCTGGCCTGGCCTGGCCTGTTTAATAAAAAGGTCAGGCTCAGGCTGTTTTTAAAGCCTATTTAATTAAATAGGTCAGGCTCAGGCTTATAAAAAAGCCTATTAGGCCTAATAGGCCGGCCTATATATATATTATTTACTTCATTCTCCCCCTTTTTTTTTCTTTCTAATTTCCATTGCCCTATTGCACATCAGGTATGTAAGCAACATATTATTCATAAAAAACAATATTATTTATTTGTTACCTTTATATTTTATAAAAATCAATATTAGTTATTTGTTATCTTCCATATATATTAGCAGTATATAAAACTTGAAAACCCTAATTGTTTATTATTAGTATTGAATATGAGTTTGTTTGAGAGGATTTGTTTAGAGGTAATAATTTGAGTTTGTTTGAGAGTATTTGTTTGACAGATAATAATATGTGCGTTTCAATGAAAATTTTATCTTTTAAACCAAAATTCATTTTTTAGGGTTTAAAGGGTGTTTGTTTCTGATTTTTTTTTAAATATTTTAATGCGAATAAGGCTTTTAAATAGGCTTACAGACCAGGCCATGATAGGTCGTAGGCCAGGCTCAGGCCGAAAAAAAAGCCTATGATAGGCCGTAGGCCAGGCTTAGGCCTAAAAAATTCATCGTAGGCCAGGCTCAGGCCTTTCAAAGCCTGGTCTGGCCTGGCCTATTCCCACCCCTAAGAAACTATAAGGATCAATTTTGTTACCAAAACAATAATTAATGTCGCATGAGAATCTTGGTCAATGATTTAAATTGCAATCACATTAATGCTTGTTGTCGCATTCCATTTGTTTATATGGTAGAGAACTATTTACAAACACAATGTGGTGGCAGAGAAGAAAAAAAGTAGGGCCTCTTATTTATTATTTGAGTTTATTTATTAATATAAATGTCTGTGAGATTTTAGAAAAGTTTATAAAATAATGTATGATATATCTTATAATTAGTCTAATTTATTTTCATAAATTATTTAAAATATTTAGTGAAAACGGTTTAAATATATTTTGTCATTTTATTATATAAATATATAATTTATTTCTAATTATTTATATAATAAATATTTATACTATAAAAATTTATTTAACTAAAATATTTGAAATAGTGTTTTGAAATCCAAATTATAAATATACATTTTTTAAAATTTTAATTTTAGCGATGTATTAAATATTTGTTAAAGTTGTATATTATCTCAAAATTTTGAATATTACGTGCCAATTATAAATTGAGTATCTTTTTTATAAGTTATATATATAATTAGTTATCATATATTGTTAGAAAAATTTGACATTATCAACAGATCATAAAAATTTATATATATATATATATATATATATATAACTTTAAAAATAATCATAGTTTTCATTAAATTGTATTTTAAATTTTAATGATAGTGTATATAAATTAAATTTTATATATAAAAAATAAATAAAAAACCAATTAAATTTGACAGAGTAAAAAACTTTGAAACATGTATAACATGACTTATGACTATAGAGATTAATTTGGAACTTGTGTAGGGACTTATTGTGCTCACTATACAAGCTAGTGTACCTTCACTAAAACCACCATCATGTGACCCAACAATTACATGTCCAGAAATTAATGGTGCAAAAGCAGCAATGTTGTATGCCGGACTCTATCTAGTGGCGCTCGGAGTTGGAGGAATTAAAGGATCGTTGGCGCCACACGGCGCCGAGCAATTCGATGAAGACGATGTAAATGGAAGGAAGCATAGATCAACTTTCTTCAACTACTTCATCTTTTGCTTGTCATGTGGTGGTCTTATTGCTGTTACTTTTGTTGTTTGGATTGAAGATAATATTGGATGGAAATGGGGTTTTGGAATCTCTACTATTTGCATATTTTTGTCTATCCCTGTCTTCTTAGCTGGTTCTCCTAAATATAGGAACAAGATCCCTACTGGGAGTCCACTTACAACCATTTTTAAGGTAACCACTTCATGTTTATTTTATTTGTTATATTAGTTTGTTTTAAATTATTTATTATTTTTTGAATGAGCAGGTTCTGATTGCTGCTTCAATGAACAACTGCATCTACAAAAACTCTAGCAGTGCTGTTGTGAATATGACATCAAGCCCATCAAATCCAAACTTGACTAGAACACAACAAGAGGAAGAACAAACATCCAAAGAAATCAAACAATCTATTGCCCCAACAAACACACTAAAATTCCTAAACAGTGCAATTGAAAATGAAACAATAAAATGCTCTGTTGCGGAAGTAGAAGATGTGAAAGTAGTATTAAAAATACTACCAATATTTGGTTGCACAATTGTCCTAAATTGTTGTCTAGCTCAACTATCAACATTCTCAATTGAACAAGCTGCAACAATGAACACAAAAGTTGGTTCCTTACAAGTGCCACCAGCCTCATTACCAATTTTCCCAGTACTATTTATCATGACCCTAGCACCAATTTATGACCATATAATAATCCCATATGCCAGAAAAGTAACAAAATCAGAAATGGGAATCACTCATCTCCAAAGAATTGGAATTGGATTAGTACTCTCTATATTTGCTATGGCAATTGCAGCTGTAGTTGAAGTGAAAAGAAAAAGAGTAGCAACAAATTCAGGTGAGAAATATATAGTTGGTAACAACTGCAAATAAAAATTAAGTTTGATTGTACTTTTATCTTTATATTTTATCACATTCACAAAAATTGTTTCACTATTTTAAAATTAATTTTTTTTTATCTTTTAATTATCATATTTGTTGCAACATTGGTCCTAACCTATAATTTTTAACTAAAAAATTATGATTTTTAGCCTCAATAGTGGTGATTTTTCCCAGTCAAAATCTATGTTGGGATCAAAACTGAAACAAATGTAATAATTGAGAGAAAAAAAATTAATTTTAAAATCAAAGATTATTTTCTTGAATGTGATAAAATAGAGAGACAAAAAAATGTAATTGAACCTAAAAACTACGTGGGTGCAAAAATAAAATTTATACATCCTTTAATTATTTTAAAAATAAACATCATTTAATTCTTGCTTATTTTCTATATTTTTCAGGTCTACTTGATGATGCAACAAAACCATTACCTATCACATTTTTTTGGATTGCTTTTCAGTTCCTGTTTCTTGGATCAGCTGATCTTTTCACTATGGCAGGGTTATTGGAATTTTTCTTTACAGAAGCACCAATTAAAATGAGATCTTGGGCCACATCACTTACTTGGGCTTCTTTGGCTTTAGGTTATTACCTAAGTTCAGTGATTATATCAATAGTTAATAGTGTCACTGGTAAATCATCCCATAAACCTTGGTTATCTGGTTCAAACCTTAATCACTATCATTTGGAGAGGTTTTATTGGCTTATGTGTGTACTTAGTGGGTTGAATTTCCTCCATTACTTGGTTTGGGCTATTAGGTACAAGTATAGAGGAACAGGAAACTACAAGTGATGAGTGTAGATTAGAATGGTTAAAAAAATGAAAATTTTCAAATGTTACTTCATTTTTAAGTACTTTAAGTTTACAAATTAAGCTTTTGTTCAAAATTTTGTCATCTTCTATAGTTGTAATTGTTCATACTTCTCTTTTTAGGATGTAATTATTCATATTTGCACTTGCTTTTCAGCACTTATATAATTAAATTTATATTTTATAAAACTTATGTATAGTGAAGGACAAAGAAATCTAAAACATAAGTCTCTCATGAAATATAAGTTTTATAATAATTTATTTGTCCCTCATGAAGCATAAGTTTAGATTTCTTTGTCCCTTAATGGGCCTTGCTTTACAGCTTTGAACTAGATTTTTCTTCACCCACATGACAGAAATCGGGTCGCAACAACCCATTTTGACCCGGTTCGATCTCTCTATTTAAGCAACGAAACGCAACAATATTTATACGATTTTGATGGTGGTGCAATAATAAGAGAAACCCCTATGATATTTTTAATAATCATCAACGTAATCGTGAAAAATTTCAAATCGAAAAGAATATAGGCTTCTTCACGGATCTAAAAATGAAATTTAGATCTTGATTATTTCTCAAAAGAAATGGAGAAACCATTATTATAGTTTTTGTGTGTATTAAGTTAATAAATATTTAACTTATATTATAAGTTCTAAAAATATAAATATGTGCAAATATACACATAATTAATGAAATAAATAAAGATGATGAGAAATGGAGAAAATCCTAATCTGTAAAAATGCAAACAGAAGACCACGTCATTAACTATCTTTATACTAGATAGACTTCAATTATACATCTATTTTAAGTAAAAACTAAAATATTTATGTCAGGGTATTACTTTACATAATATAATTTTTAAACTAATAGAAAGTTATCCAAGGTAACAAATAACTATTAGAAGTGAAGTGCAAATTAAAAGTGTTGAGATTTTAGGGTGTACATATAAGTCCCTTAATTGAGAAAATATTTTTAAACCTTAATTTATAAAATTGTTATTGTTTTGTGGGTGTAAACAAGGACTCATGGTCATTTTTTTTCTATGAGTTGAGACTACGAGTTGAGACTTATTTAATTTTCTTTTTTTTATAAAACTTTATTATATTTAAATGCTTTTAAAAATAAAAAATTCTAAAAAGAAATTGATATTTTTCTAATTAAAGAAATAAATTCTTTGAAAACTATCGATAAAAAAACCAGTTTACAAAACCTGCTTCACAAATTTTTATATATATATATATATATTTTTTTTTTTTTGAAACTTCTTTTAGTGGAGTCTTTTGACCCTTCCATTATGCGATATGTTAGATGTGACCAATAAATAAGAAATTTACAAAATTAACATCTATAAATATAAATATAATTTTTTATGTTAACTTATGATAAGATATATATTCCATTTAATCCATGCTATATCACCCCTTAACAATTTTTCACTTAATGTAATGTTTACTTAGCTAGCTACTTACAATAAGGTTATCCACGTATGACAATGTATTTTTATGCTAACATTTTATCATTAATTTTATTTTTATATGTATATATTTGTGTATACCTCAAATTCTATAATTATATTAGATTAAATGTATTAAAACATATATATATATATATATATATATATTATATAAATAAATTATAAATTTTAATCACAATTATATACAAAAATTTAGTAAAATATACATACACATTAGTGGAATAAAAATATAGATAAATAGAAATATAGTGGCCGTCTACATGCTAATATATAAAATCAATATCAAGTTTTAGTATTTTTTCTTTATATTTTATCATCATTTAAATTAATTTATTTACTATTCTATTCTCATTTATTCAATAATTTTTTAAATACTTATAAAATTTATTATTCTACTATTTTTGATGAAAAATGAAAAGAAAAAGATATAGACAAAATTTAATATGGATCATGGTCCACCCTAAATCATACTTGAAAAATTAATAAAACTTCAGATTTTGCATCAAATTTTCCAATGAGATCTTTGTTGTTTAAAATGTAATAGTAACACCCAAAGATGTGAAAGTAAGAGATGTTTGGTTTTCTATTTTTCTAGATTTCATATGGGGTTTTGTTAATGATCTTTTTGATAGATACACGATTTGGAATATAGCAAGATGTGTTTATGGCTTCAGCCCAAAAATATCTTTCAACATTTGATTCTTCTAAAATAGTTCTTGCCATTTCTTGTAGTGTTCTATTTTTTTCGTTCAACAACTTCATTTTGTTGTGGAATTCTTGCACATGAGAGATTATGAGAAATGTCAAGTTCATCAAAAAAAAAATTTAATGAAGCATTTATGAATTCTCCTCAATGATCACTTCTTACAGAAATAATACTTGATTCTTTTTCATTTTGAACCTTTTTACAAAATGTTTTGAATGCTTCAAAAGCATCATCTTTTTGTTTCAAAAATAGTACCCATGTAAATCTTGAAAAATCATCAACAATAACAAAACCATATTTCATTCCTCCTATACTTGTTGTTTTGACTGACCCAAATAAATCAATGTGAAGTAGTTCAAGAGTTCTATTTGTTGTTACAAAATCTTTTGAGTGGATGCTACTTTTGACTTGTTTTCCTTTTGCACAAGCTTCGCATATTTTATCTTTTTCAAAGTTGAGTTTTGGTAATCCTCTAACAAGGTCTAGTTTAGAGATCTTTGAAATGGTTTTCATACTTATATGTCCAACCCTTTTATGCCAAATCTATTTATCTTTATTGATTGATATGAAACATGATTCATCAGGTAGTTCTTCAAGATATAAAACATATAAATTTTTCTTTCGATTTCCAGAAAAAAGAATTTCTTCAGTTTTTGTTTTTCTGATTTCACATACCTTTGGTTTAAAAATGACTTCACATCCATTGTCACATAGCTGACTTATACTTAACAGATTGTGTTTTAAACCTTCCACATATTGAACATCATTTATTTGAGCAGAGTTTGTCTTAAAATACTACCAATATTTGGTTGCACAATTGTCCTAAATTGTTGTCTAGCTCAACTATCAACATTCTCAATTGAACAAGCTGCAACAATGAACACAAAAGTTGGTTCCTTACAAGTGCCACCAGCCTCATTACCAATTTTCCCAGTACTATTTATCATGACCCTAGCACCAATTTATGACCATATAATAATCCCATATGCCAGAAAAGTAACAAAATCAGAAATGGGAATCACTCATCTCCAAAGAATTGGAATTGGATTAGTACTCTCTATATTTGCTATGGCAATTGCAGCTGTAGTTGAAGTGAAAAGAAAAAGAGTAGCAACAAATTCAGGTGAGAAATATATAGTTGGTAACAACTGCAAATAAAAATTAAGTTTGATTGTACTTTTATCTTTATATTTTATCACATTCACAAAAATTGTTTCACTATTTTAAAATTAATTTTTTTTTATCTTTTAATTATCATATTTGTTGCAACATTGGTCCTAACCTATAATTTTTAACTAAAAAATTATGATTTTTAGCCTCAATAGTGGTGATTTTTCCCAGTCAAAATCTATGTTGGGATCAAAACTGAAACAAATGTAATAATTGAGAGAAAAAAAATTAATTTTAAAATCAAAGATTATTTTCTTGAATGTGATAAAATAGAGAGACAAAAAAATGTAATTGAACCTAAAAACTACGTGGGTGCAAAAATAAAATTTATACATCCTTTAATTATTTTAAAAATAAACATCATTTAATTCTTGCTTATTTTCTATATTTTTCAGGTCTACTTGATGATGCAACAAAACCATTACCTATCACATTTTTTTGGATTGCTTTTCAGTTCCTGTTTCTTGGATCAGCTGATCTTTTCACTATGGCAGGGTTATTGGAATTTTTCTTTACAGAAGCACCAATTAAAATGAGATCTTGGGCCACATACCTTACTTGGGCTTCTTTGGCTTTAGGTTATTACCTAAGTTCAGTGATTATATCAATAGTTAATAGTGTCACTGGTAAATCATCCCATAAACCTTGGTTATCTGGTTCAAACCTTAATCACTATCATTTGGAGAGGTTTTATTGGCTTATGTGTGTACTTAGTGGGTTGAATTTCCTCCATTACTTGGTTTGGGCTATTAGGTACAAGTATAGAGGAACAGGAAACTACAAGTGATGAGTGTAGATTAGAATGGTTAAAAAAATGAAAATTTTCAAATGTTACTTCATTTTTAAGTACTTTAAGTTTACAAATTAAGCTTTTGTTCAAAATTTTGTCATCTTCTATAGTTGTAATTGTTCATACTTCTCTTTTTAGGATGTAATTATTCATATTTGCACTTGCTTTTCAGCACTTATATAATTAAATTTATATTTTATAAAACTTATGTATAGTGAAGGACAAAGAAATCTAAAACATAAGTCTCTCATGAAATATAAGTTTTATAATAATTTATTTGTCCCTCATGAAGCATAAGTTTAGATTTCTTTGTCCCTTAATGGGCCTTGCTTTACAGCTTTGAACTAGATTTTTCTTCACCCACATGACAGAAATCGGGTCGCAACAACCCATTTTGACCCGGTTCGATCTCTCTATTTAAGCAACGAAACGCAACAATATTTATACGATTTTGATGGTGGTGCAATAATAAGAGAAACCCCTATGATATTTTTAATAATCATCAACGTAATCGTGAAAAATTTCAAATCGAAAAGAATATAGGCTTCTTCACGGATCTAAAAATGAAATTTAGATCTTGATTATTTCTCAAAAGAAATGGAGAAACCATTATTATAGTTTTTGTGTGTATTAAGTTAATAAATATTTAACTTATATTATAAGTTCTAAAAATATAAATATGTGCAAATATACACATAATTAATGAAATAAATAAAGATGATGAGAAATGGAGAAAATCCTAATCTGTAAAAATGCAAACAGAAGACCACGTCATTAACTATCTTTATACTAGATAGACTTCAATTATACATCTATTTTAAGTAAAAACTAAAATATTTATGTCAGGGTATTACTTTACATAATATAATTTTTAAACTAATAGAAAGTTATCCAAGGTAACAAATAACTATTAGAAGTGAAGTGCAAATTAAAAGTGTTGAGATTTTAGGGTGTACATATAAGTCCCTTAATTGAGAAAATATTTTTAAACCTTAATTTATAAAATTGTTATTGTTTTGTGGGTGTAAACAAGGACTCATGGTCATTTTTTTTCTATGAGTTGAGACTACGAGTTGAGACTTATTTAATTTTCTTTTTTTTATAAAACTTTATTATATTTAAATGCTTTTAAAAATAAAAAATTCTAAAAAGAAATTGATATTTTTCTAATTAAAGAAATAAATTCTTTGAAAACTATCGATAAAAAAACCAGTTTACAAAACCTGCTTCACAAATTTTTATATATATATATATATATTTTTTTTTTTTTGAAACTTCTTTTAGTGGAGTCTTTTGACCCTTCCATTATGCGATATGTTAGATGTGACCAATAAATAAGAAATTTACAAAATTAACATCTATAAATATAAATATAATTTTTTATGTTAACTTATGATAAGATATATATTCCATTTAATCCATGCTATATCACCCCTTAACAATTTTTCACTTAATGTAATGTTTACTTAGCTAGCTACTTACAATAAGGTTATCCACGTATGACAATGTATTTTTATGCTAACATTTTATCATTAATTTTATTTTTATATGTATATATTTGTGTATACCTCAAATTCTATAATTATATTAGATTAAATGTATTAAAACATATATATATATATATATATATATATTATATAAATAAATTATAAATTTTAATCACAATTATATACAAAAATTTAGTAAAATATACATACACATTAGTGGAATAAAAATATAGATAAATAGAAATATAGTGGCCGTCTACATGCTAATATATAAAATCAATATCAAGTTTTAGTATTTTTTCTTTATATTTTATCATCATTTAAATTAATTTATTTTCTATTCTATTCTCATTTATTCAATAATTTTTTAAATACTTATAAAATTTATTATTCTACTATTTTTGATGAAAAATGAAAAGAAAAAGATATAGACAAAATTTAATATGGATCATGGTCCACCCTAAATCATACTTGAAAAATTAATAAAACTTCAGATTTTGCATCAAATTTTCCAATGAGATCTTTGTTGTTTAAAATGTAATAGTAACACCCAAAGATGTGAAAGTAAGAGATGTTTGGTTTTCTATTTTTCTAGATTTCATATGGGGTTTTGTTAATGATCTTTTTGATAGATACACGATTTGGAATATAGCAAGATGTGTTTATGGCTTCAGCCCAAAAATATCTTTCAACATTTGATTCTTCTAAAATAGTTCTTGCCATTTCTTGTAGTGTTCTATTTTTTTCGTTCAACAACTTCATTTTGTTGTGGAATTCTTGCACATGAGAGATTATGAGAAATGTCAAGTTCATCAAAAAAAAAATTTAATGAAGCATTTATGAATTCTCCTCAATGATCACTTCTTACAGAAATAATACTTGATTCTTTTTCATTTTGAACCTTTTTACAAAATGTTTTGAATGCTTCAAAAGCATCATCTTTTTGTTTCAAAAATAGTACCCATGTAAATCTTGAAAAATCATCAACAATAACAAAACCATATTTCATTCCTCCTATACTTGTTGTTTTGACTGACCCAAATAAATCAATGTGAAGTAGTTCAAGAGTTCTATTTGTTGTTACAAAATCTTTTGAGTGGATGCTACTTTTGACTTGTTTTCCTTTTGCACAAGCTTCGCATATTTTATCTTTTTCAAAGTTGAGTTTTGGTAATCCTCTAACAAGGTCTAGTTTAGAGATCTTTGAAATGGTTTTCATACTTATATGTCCAACCCTTTTATGCCAAATCTATTTATCTTTATTGATTGATATGAAACATGATTCATCAGGTAGTTCTTCAAGATATAAAACATATAAATTTTTCTTTCGATTTCCAGAAAAAAGAATTTCTTCAGTTTTTGTTTTTCTGATTTCACATACCTTTGGTTTAAAAATGACTTCACATCCATTGTCACATAGCTGACTTATACTTAACAGATTGTGTTTTAAAC